>NW_015548240.1:980909-1066711 GCF_001515605.1 Sinocyclocheilus anshuiensis | reverse complement strand
AAGAATACTTTTTTATATATATATATATATATATATATATATATATTCTGGTACAATCAATTACATAAAATTATAAAAATGGACATACTGCGGTTTTTGTCGACTCTTTTTGGAACAGGAGACTTTTCACAGCTAAGCATGTCATTCCTCTTGAGTGTCTTTGTGATGAAAACAAATCTGCAGAATTTTATAGCTACTGTAGATCTAAATGTACTGCCCAGTCACATGTGCAAGGCTCACATGCCCTGTTATAAACCTACTGACCTTTTGAGGGACTTTTTGAGACCCTCTTAATTATAGATCTCATGGACTGAGCTCTTGAGTAATCACACTTTGGTGCAGATGTCACTAAATATATCTGATCATAATGACTAAGCAATCGTGACAGCGTATACTAATCTAGGCTCCTGCTTACTAACAACATGGCTAACTGGCCGACCCAGAATCATAAATAGATTTCCCCACAGAATACATATGTTTTCTTGTCTAGTATTAGAGGTGTCAACTGCGCGATGTATTTAATTTAATAATCTATATGCTAATTTACGAATCCTACTATGGTAAAGGTTTGAGTTTTAATATGAATAACCAATGCTTTTAGAAGGTCACTGTCTCATCAGCATATCCTTATTAATATTCATGAGCGTAGCATTCCCATAGGACGGTCACGATGCGATTTCATCATAATCTTTATTTGAGTTTCATACGAAAATCTTATTTAGGCTATAAGAAATCATGGGAAATAAGCAAAAACTAATCAGAAATCAATTAAATTTACTACTAACAATATGTAAAATTCCACTGATTACAAAAAAATGTATAAAGAATTTAGCTTAGCTAAAAATGAACGTGTTCATATGCACAACAAGTCAGTACCATTTATTTAAGTTTCACGGACCAACATACGCAATGGCAAATGATACATAAATTTTCTTGATTTGTGGTTCAGTGAACGAGTCAGATTCAAGTGTTTTTGATTCACTACAAAGAACCGACTCATGAGTCATTCTTTCGGGGAATCATACTATTGTCGCGCGCTATGTTTTTGATTCACTAAAAATAATCGGTTCATAAGAGTCACTCGTTTTTGAACCGGACTACACCATTCTGTTCGAATATCACATTCTTTGTTGTTTTTATGCAAAACAAACAGGTTGGAATCTGTGCAAAAATATTTTTTATTACAAGTAAGCATTATTTATACAAATGTAGATTTGTTAAAGTTGCCCCAAGGTTTGTTGTCTTTAAAAAAATATTTGAATTGTTTGAAAGTATTATTATAGGCTATAGGCCTACACTGCTATGTATATTTCCTTCTTTTCATTTTTTTTTTATTTTGGTACAAAATGATGGCTCTGAGTAAGGTTATCAAGTAATTTCGGAATGGCACAATTATTATTCATGGACTAATCCTTCGTCATAGTAAGATTCATTCTTTCCTCGCCGGTGTCAAGTCTCAATAAACTGTTCCTGGATCTGTTATTTTGGACATGGTTAGGTGGAAGTGACGCAGGGTGAGGAGGGTGGAGCTGCGGCATGTGTGTTTGGCTGGTTACAGCTGAATGGAAACGGATACATGGAGCGCTCGTATAGAAATAAGATGCATGACAGCAAGCCAGTCTGCTTAAAAGAAGTCATCATTATCCTAGAGAGTTCAGAAACGACATGAGTGATGACAGTGAGCGTCTTTCAACAAGACTGTATTATGGTTTTGACATTTATAGTGGTTTTATAATTTACTTCTCTTACCATCTCAGAAGCTCATCACTGTTTGGAATATTTTTGTTCATGACTGTCTCTAATATAATCGAAGTGGAGGAGCCACATTTGGGGGATTGTAATATGAAAAAAGAAGCAACCACATTTTTAGGGTTTGTGCCGCAAAAAGATATTGTTTACAACGAACTTTTGCCTTACAAGGACAAACTAGACGAAGAGTCCAATGAATTTTTGGCACAGATCAAAGGAAACCTCGGCAGAGCCGTCCAACTTCGAGAGATATGGCCAGGTGTCTTGTTTTGGACGAGGAAACTTTCCACGTAAGTATTGAAGAGGCATTAACTCATCAAACATTATACAGAACTCATCCGGATAGCTTCGTCTGCCAATTTTGGGGTTGTTCCTAGAATGTCTATGATTGTTAATCATGAATACATTCCCTTAATCCTAATATCATAAACAGGAAATGTGATGTTCCTAGGCAGCTCTATTTAGAGTCACAGGAACGCCGAATGACCCCTTCGTATTTAAGAGGATAAAGCAGACTACGGTAAAAATATCTCCAGTGCGTTTTAAATAGAGCGCTAATGGAGAGTGCGCGCTGACTGGTGTTGCGCATGCGTAGTCACTAATTTAGTTTCACTTGCGTCATTCAAACAAATCCAGTTGGAACGCTTTAAAGAGTACGTGTGTATTTTTACCGCGTATAAAATCCCTATTACCTCGAGGTTTTTTTTTTTTTTTTTTAAGATTAACCCAATGTTGATATATACAAGTTGGCAACATTATATTTTGATACAAATTTTGACTGAGATCGAGTTATTGGTTTGAGTCTTCATTGCAGTGAACGTAAGCAATTGACTGGTGTTTAACAAGCCAAATATTTTGTCAGCGATTGCAAAATTACTTGGTTATGTTTTCGCCCCTCAATGCTATTTTAAGAGCACAACAAGCACAAACAGTCACTGATGTCAGACTACGTGTGACTATGAGATGCAATACTCATCTGTAAACAGTAAACATACACGGAAAAAATGTCTTCAATGTTATCCAAGACGTTTGCGTAAACCAAGACATCCTCACTAAATGTATTAATGAATGCTCGTGTTGTACCTCTTCAGATTGTCTGTTTGTTTTGTTTTTTCTATGCCCAGAATGCAAGCTATGACCATGTTTGGAGATGTCCCAGTGTTTGTGTTGGGACTTGTCTCTGTGTGCCCTTGGGTGTTTAGGACATGACTTCCTTTATCACTGCCATTCCAGTGAATATCCCAACAAAACCCTCTTGGCAAGCCATTGGCATTGCCAGCCCAAGCACGGAACTATGGTATCCAGGTCTGACCTAAATTATTTGATTGTGCCAGGTCAGCCTTAGTCAACTTCCTTTTCATTGGAAAGCAAGCTTTGACAGCTTGACCTAAATCTTCTAATTAAAGTGATTTACTTGGGTATCACATGTTGCTTTTATGTCTTCACCTTGCAACTGAAAACACATCCAAATGGAAATCCTTTGTAGGGCCATTTAAATTTGTTCTTCTTTTTCTCTGTTTTATTCATAGATGCACATTGTTGATGCCATGATCTAACATAACTGCACTAATCAGACAGAAAGGATTGATTTGGAAGTTCAGGGTCTGAACTATAATACTGTCAGTTCTAAAATTGGCAACTGCCAATATATTTCATACCATACAACTCGCCATCCTAACTGTTAATATCAGATGGAGACACAATATAGTTTAAATAATGTTTTAAAACATTTTAATACTAAAAAAAACACTGAGTTCTTGTCCTTCAGATATATGCGACTGTATGGAAGGAAGTTCAGCAAAGAGGACCATGTGCACTTTGTCAAGCTGCTGTATGAGCTGGTCACCATCCCCAAACTGGAGATCAGTATGATGCAGTGCTTCGCCCGTCTCCTCATCACCCTGCTTAAGTAAGATGGACTTCCTACATGCCCTCCATTTAGTCCCATGATGATGACATCAACACTGGAAGCACAAAGATGATGTCACTAGTGTAGGGTATTTCTGTAGTAGTTTGCAAACTCTTTAGCCCTGCCAAAAAGATTAAAAAATATATATGTGTGTGTGTATTTGTTTGTTTGTATACATATTATTTTATTTATATGTTTGTGAAATTTTGACAGATGACTAGAGGCTTAGAAGTCCCTAACAAATATACAAAATCATACACTGAAGCTAGTCATTTTAGATAGTTTCTAGAAAAAGTAACTTGCATTGCAGATTAATAATGATATATACATTAATATTATAATATCATTGTACCATTATTTTAGTTTTTTGGTCAAGTGTTTTCTGCATTAACTGTAATTAACTGTTGTTTTTTTTAGGAGAATCTAGTCTACAATTAAGATAATACAATAATTAAAATATAAAAATTTGTTTATGTAGCCATGTAATAATTGGTTCTTCACATCACAGCAATGCAGTTATGACTGCACATTATCTCTTTCGTATTGCTAATTTGTAATCGCAGAGTGACAGAACAGCTCATGATTTGAATATCCACCCACACCTATGACAAAAACAAACCATGTGAAGTAAATCATCTCATTTAAATGAATTTGTCTTACAGGAAGAAGGAGCTGCTTTCAAGAGAGGACTTAGAATTGCCATGGCGACCACTTTATGAGTTGCAGGACAGGATCCTGTACTCAAAGACCGAGCACCTCGGCCTGAACTGGTTTCCCAGGTACATCCATATCCCATCAGAAACATTATTAAAAAGTGGATTTTTCTCAACAATATTTTAAAAATACATTTAAAAAAAACACTGTTTCTAAAGCGATCCATTTTGCATATCTACTCAATAAAACAGGTAATAAATCATATAGTTACCCTCATAACTTCCATCCCAGCTTCTTATTTTGAAGACTGTCACTCCTAATTCTGGGAATCTGCACACATCTTAGAACTGGTGCTGATGTTGAGAATAGTACACAGGAAGTGCTGAGTGAGCCTGTCTTTTTTCTCCTCTCATGTTCAGTTCTCTGCGGCCACGCTCTTCCTCTAAGCACATAATTGTTAAACTTGCTCAGAGGTGGTAAGGACCATGTTACTCTGTTAATATTTTAAAGTGCACTCAATAATTTTTAAATGTTTCACTGGATTTTATTTGTCTCAGTGGTGTTTGACTTTATTTGACTTTAATTTGTTGCTGTGGATGCATGATATTTTGGTTTATTAGGCACTGCTGATGCACAACAGCAATGTCCGTTTGCCTATTTGTTCCTTGTTGATTATCAATTTATTTTCTCAATCTCATACTATACTCATCAAAGAAACTGATGTTCTTTGGTTTAATAAAAATTTATTTCATTAGATGATTAGGTGATTTTTGAGCTGTTGGCATATTTGACCTTTTGAAATTGTAGTTTCTGTTGAAATACTCCTTGTGCAAAAATGGATCCTTGTCTAACTTTGCTGTTAATTTTATGTCTTTGGTATACTTTTAGGTATTTTCTATCCTGTATTACTTAAATAATAGACAATACCAAACATTAAAAAATGTTAAGTAACTAGATTTTAGATCGTAACTAGCCAAAGCTGCTGCTTTTTAAAAAAAAATTGTAACCGCATAATGCTGACCATTTATGTAATTTAGAGGTTCTGAAATCTGTGTAAGGAAATAATAATAATGATAAAATACAATTAATATTATATGTAGATTTGATATAAAACATAATATTAAAAATGTAAAATTATTTTAAAATATTAATATAATTTAAAATGACAACGTGCACTTTTACCCAATAAGATGCATGTCACATTGCACAGAAAAAAGTACTGACACCCCGACACAGGCTGTTGGACTCACATTTTGAAAACCAATGTTGTGCTGCTCTCACACCATTCAATAACCCTCTGTTGCTCTCAATTGTAATGCCCCAGCAAACACCCTGTATTGTACATTGTTTCTGAGTGTTGAGTGTTCCATGCTCATTAATACAGATATTTGATACTCCAGTATCCTTCTTGGCTCCTGCTACACAGTCAGTCCCCACTGAGGGATTCTTTCCTCTGTATGAGTGCAGAGGTGACAGATAACTTTGGCCCGTTTCAAAACAAAAGTAGTCACCCTGTCTGGGTGTCACATATCTGCAGTTTTTTTGGTGACACAGGCTTGTTTACATTTGTTTAGCTGTGTGGTTTATATGATGCATGTGTTTGATGGATTTCATGCAAGTGATGAATGTGATTTGGTGTTTTGGAATTGAAGATCATAATTTCATTTCTATTTTAGATGCACAGGATAAGGGGGTTGATAAAACTTTAAAAGAGCTGCACTGACCAGCTTTTCAGCAGCATATAGGTCATAGATGGACCATCAGCCCCCAATATGTTCACAAGTTCACATCACAGCTGTGTTCAAATAAAATAAACCCCAAAAAAACTGTTTCCCAAAGGTTCCACTACCACTGGCTTCATCACTGCCTGTTTGGGTTTATAACATGATGCATGAGCGGGTCTAACAACATTAGTGTGTTCGTCTTGTTCATTGTAGAATTGTTTGCATGGAATTAGAATGTGCTGTTGTATCCAGTGTTGGTCACTTTCAAGTTTCTCTTCCATTTACAGCTCAGTGGAAGCAGTTCTGAAGGCTTTAATCAAGAACTGCAGACCGTAAGTACTTAGTTGCATATCTTCTTTTCCTTATTCCTGACATACACTACTAATCAAAGGTTTAAGGTCAATAAAATATTTTTAAACATTAATATTTTATTTTGCAATGATGTAGTAAATTGATCGCAAGTGACAGTAAAGAATTAAAACATGTCAAATGTCAAAAAAAACAAACGTAAATTTATAGATTTCATTACATATGTGAGTATGCTTTGTGCAAGGGTTGTCTGCTTTATTTTTCAAGCAGGTTAATCAAAGTTACACTATCAGTAAAAAGTTTGGACACACTTGACTAAATATGTATATTTTTAATTATCTTTAAAAAATCTTAAATGTTTAAAATTAGCTTTGTGGATGAGTGGGAGTTTTTGATTACTACTACTTATATTTGACAGGTAGTGTACATATAAACTGTGCCCTAATAGTTCCTCAGTTTGTGCCTAGGCTGTTAATCCTGTTTAATGCTCTTTTAATGTGGCTTTGTGGGAGTTTCCTGACTCTGCTAGGATCAGTGCTGTCCCTTTTTCAGCAGGAGGTCAACAAGGACATCATATCCATACAATTGGGATAAAACTGTTTAATAATGATCTTTTTATGACATTTTAACTGAAATAGAGAGAGAAAATGTATGCTTTCCTTGTTTCCACTTAAACACAGAAGAGACTCTATGGAAGTTATTTAGGGTGAGGTGAAGCTGCATGTTCAAAGTTCCTCTCAGCTCATCTACAGTAGGATTACAGAAAAGGTTATCATGTCAATGGTCAGAGAAGTCCATGCCTTCAGTTTGTACAGACAACGCACTGTTTGCAGGATGCTCATGGACAGGACAGTAAATGGTCGATAGGAAGTGCCGCATGATGTATGTCAGGATTCCTGATGTGGCTTAGACCGGCAGACTGTAATCCTTTAACTAAAGCACTTTAACTAGTTATCCAGTTAATAAGAGTTTACTTGTACTGCATACAGTTTACCATGACATTTAATTGGCAGACCACAAAGTTTTAGTGTTGTCATATCTGTGCATAATGCTTGAGGTCAGATATCAGCAACAGCGCTTCACAAAATCATTCTCTGTGTGTCTTTGTATGAATGCGTGCAGATATTTCCCAGAATCAGCCACACAGGAGATGCTTGAAGAGTGGAGGCCTCTGATGTGCCCATTTGACGTAACCATGCAGAAGGCGATGGGATATTTTGAGCTCTTCCTGCCCACCACTCTCCCTCCAGAGCTGCATGATAAGGGCTTTAAGTGAGCACTGCCTGAAATTTACGACACACTTTCAGTCTGCTTTCACTTGCACAATCCATCCTATTAGTCTGGAAATTGGAGTCAATAGAATTTTTCATGTTTCCGAAAGAGAAGTCGCATGTGTTCACCAAAGCTGCATTTGTTTGATCACAAATAGACTAAAAACAGTAATGTCAATGTTTTCCATTTTAATATATTTTAAAATGTAATTTATTTCTTTGATGTCAGAGCTGAATTTCAAACCATTTTCAGCATTCATTTCTTTTAATAAGGTCATACTGACCACAAGCTTCAAATGGTGGCGCATTTAACCTGAAATGCAGAATGCATCATGTCAGATATATGGAACAACCATGATATGTTATTTTTTAAATGAAATATAATTTGAAAGTCATTCATACAAATTAGAATAACTAGATAATGGAAAATTGCCATATTTTACATAACTGTAACACATCTGATGCAAATCATATTTTTTTCTAGAGCTTTTATGTGGTGCATGTTCCATGAAGTATTTTGTTTTGTGTGTTTCTGCAGACTTTGGTTTGATGAGTTGATAAGCCTGTGGGTGTCGGTGCAGAACCTTCCAAGCTGGGAAGTGGTAAGTATACAGGTACATCTCAAAAAATTAGAATATCATGAAAAAGGTCAATATTTTTTGTCACTCATTTCAGAAAGTGAAACCCATATATTATATAGATTCATTACACATAGAGTGAAATATTTCAAGCCTTTATTTCTTGAAATTTTGATGATTATGGCTTACAGATAATGAAAACCCAAAATTCAGTGTCTCAGAAAATTAGAATATTGTGAAAAAGTTCAATATTGGAAAGTCATGGTGTCACACCCTAATCAGCTAATTACCTCAAAACACCTGCAAAGGTTCCAACAATGCAGATGACCTGAAGGCCGCTATCAAAGCAACCTGGGCTTCCATTACACCTGAGCAGTGCCACAGGCTGATTGCCTCCATGCCACGCCGCATTGATGCAGTAATTCATGCAAAAGGAGGCCCTTTTAAGTATTGAGTGCATAGAAATGAACATACTTTTCAGAAGCCTGACATTTCTTTTATTCGTTTAAAATATCCTTTTTTTTAATTGATCTTATGTAATATTCTAATTTTCTGAGACACTGAATTTTGGGTTTTCATTATCTGTAAGCCATAATCATCAAAATTTCAAGAAATAAAGGCTTGAAATATTTCACTCTATGTGTAATGAATCTATATAATATATGGGTTTCACTTTCTGAAATGAGTGACAAAAAATATTGAACTTTTTCATGATATTCTAATTTTTTGAGATGTACCTGTAGTTGCCTCACTATCGAATTTTAACTCACTTCAGTAATCCATTACATTAGAATTAACCTGATTTTGTCTGTTCCAGAATCTTGTCAGCCTTTTTGCACGACTGGCAAATGACAACATTGGTTACATAGATTGGGACCCTTATATACCGAAGGTGAGATATTTAGATATTACTGCCACCGTATAGAGACATTGCTCCAAAACTTCTGTTTTCAGTAATAAGTTTCTTGTTTAAATGATTTTCCTTGGCTGTTTTGTACACACAATAAGCCATTCAATCCAGAGCTGGTTCAGTATTGCTGGTTATACAGCTTGTATTCTGTCTCCGTTTTCAGATCTTCACTAGGATCTTAAGGAGTCTTAATCTTCCTGTAGGATCCAGTCAGATGCTGGTTTCCAGATATCTGACAAATGCCTATGACATCAGTCATGTGGTCATCTGGATTTCTGCTTTGCTGGTAAAATGAAGCACATATGCTTTTAATTGCTATTGAAATGCCATCAAGTTATCAAAACCATCAGGATGTAATGCATTTACTTTATATTTAATAATGTATTTTAGGGAGGGCCCAGCAAGCAGACCCAGACCCAGCTCAGTGGCCTTTTCAACAGTATCGCCTCGTTTTTCCACCCTTCTAACCATGGCCGCTGGCTGGTGAGTTACTGGTGGAAATTTCTGATTCCAAAATTTAGTAGAAATAAATATTATATAAAATGCTAAATAATATATAAAGCATAAATCATATATCATTTATAAAGATTAACAAATAAGTTATTGTATTAAAATAAGCCATTTAATTAACAAAAAAATGAAAAAAACGCTAAATGAACAAGGCCTTTAGGCTGCTAATCTGTCTCCCAGAATGCTTTTTAAGAGCTTGCAGCTGTGTCCGTTTGAAACGCACTGCTGCTATCAACAATGCATGCCATTCTTTTTCTAGAAACATCTCCTCATAGACCACAGGACAGTTTATCTTTCCAGCGATGCATGTTTGCTTTGACTGAGAGAGGCATCTAGTTCTCAGTTTCAAATGTCACAGTAAACCCTGTAAAAGCTTTGTCCTTTTATTGTCACTACATTGTTGCGATATTACTTTGTCTTTCCCTTTGAGCTGTTGATGAGATGTGCATTCTGTGGAACATCTGATTTGTTTTCAGAAGCTTACAGAAAGTATTCTTCCTTTGATGCAAATGAATTGTATGGTTTGCGGTGAGCATCATAGGGTACAAAACGTTTTATTGCAGGAAAGAATATGTCAGCATGCTCACTCAATGAGATGGGAATCAGAAGTCGAAGTTAATATTCATCCCTTTGATCAAATGGCAGCTGTAGTGCAATTTTGAAATTAAAAGCTCAGTAGAACTAACATTACATTTAATCCATGTTTGCTTTATTTATTTGGGCTTCAATGACACATTTGTCTAAATAAATCTCATAATTACAGACCCGTTATGGTCAGAGCTCCATTTCAAGTCCATTTCCCCCTTTTCTCCCTAATGATTCCTTCTCCTCTTCATTGCACTATCTAATAATGGGAAAACTCAAATAATGTAAAAATATTATATTTTATTTTAATTTCTTTATTTATAAAAATGTTTTGTGTTGCTCCATCCATCCATCCCTAGATGAAACTCATGAAGCTCGTTCAGCGATTACCTGCCAGTGTTGTGAAACGTCTGCATCGAGAACGTTACCGGATGCCAACGTGGCTAACTCCTGTTCCCGAGAGCCACCTTCTCAGTGAGCAGGACATCACAGACTTTGTGGAAAGTATGAAGCAGCCCATCCTGCTGGTGATGTTTAGCAAAACTGGCAGCCTGGATGCTGCCCAGGCCCTGCAAAACCTTGCCCTGCTCAGACCTGATCTAGTCATTCCTCCAGTGCTGGAGAAGTAAGTGTGTGTGTGTGTGTTTGTTTATGTACAATCTAATATATTTTGAGTGAACAGTTATAAGAGTACAATAATTTCATAGATGTTTTGTAGAATTCAGCTTGTTAACAAACCCTTGGTAGTTTAGAAATGAGACCGTAAATTGATGATGGGCTTGACATTATCACATAAAAGCATTTTCGGGACTCGTTTCTCCTGTTCTTCATCTCATTTAAGGACATATCCTGCCATGGAGACCCTCACTGAGCCTCACCAGCTGACCGCCACTCTAAGCTGTATGATCGGTGTGGCGCGGAGCCTGGTGGCCGGGGGCCAGAGGTTTCCAGAGGGCCCCACACACATGCTGCCTCTCCTCATGAGGGCTCTGCCTGGGGTTGACCCCAATGACTTCAGCAAGTGCATGGTGAGACAATATATATATAAATTGTAAGTTAAAATTTAAAAATTATACAGCAATTAAGTGTTAAGTGTTTTTTTTACAGATAACATTCCAATTTTTAGCGACTTTTGTTACTCTTGTGCCATTGGTGGACTGTTCAGCTGCTGTTCAGACAAGAAATGACCTCACACAGGTGAAACATCCTCCTGTCATTAGGATCTTTTTACTTGTCATAATTCATGTGCAATTTTCTCATTCTATGTTTTTGTGCAGGTGGAAAAAGTGTTGTGTTCAGCCTCAGCAGAGTTTGAGGACTTTGTTCTTCAGTTTATTGATAGGTACAGAACTGTCTCTGAATACTGTACATGTGTATTTCTTTCTGTATCCTCATTCTCCCTCTCGTGTTTGTGTATTTAGGTGTTTTGCACTGATTGACACGAGTACACTGGAACAAACCCGGGAGGAGATGGAGACAGAGAAAATGACTCATCTGGAGAGTCTGGTGGAGCTGGGCCTGTCCTCCACATTCAGCACTATCCTCACGCAATGCTCTATGGA
This sequence comes from Sinocyclocheilus anshuiensis, assembly GCF_001515605.1. Lineage (NCBI taxonomy): Eukaryota > Metazoa > Chordata > Actinopteri > Cypriniformes > Cyprinidae > Sinocyclocheilus > Sinocyclocheilus anshuiensis. The sequence continues at coordinate 1,054,950 of NW_015548240.1, read as the reverse complement.
AATATTCCAGGTCATTATAAACACACTCTCTGTACCCATGGAGTTAAACCTAGTCATAACATATACTACCGCTCAAAAGTTTGGGGTCGGTAAGATTTTCTTAAATGTTTTTCTCACCAAATCTCTTATGCTAACCAAAGCTGTATTTTTTCTATGATGAAAAATACAGTAAAAACGGTAATATTGTGAAATATTATTTATTTAATTGTTTAATTTATTCTCTGTGATGGCAAAACTGAGTTTTCAGCAGCATTACTCCAGTCTGCAGTGTCACATGATCCATGATACATCTTTTTCTAGTCACTTTGGTGAATGGAAAGTTTAACAAAAACAGCATTTATTTGAAATGGAAATCGTTTTTAACATTCTAAATGTCTCCATTGTCACTTTTGATCAAAGTAATGCATCCTTGCTGAATAAAAGTAATGATTTCTTTCAAAAATGAAAATCTTACAGACCCTAAACTTTTGAACGGAAGTGTATTTCCATAGTGCTTTAACTATGTGATGATATTTGAACATATTTCCTTTATTTTTATAGGTGGCTCTGGAAAAAGTCTTTAACTTTGCCACTACAAACATTTTTGAGACTCACGTGGCTGGACGGATGGTGGCGAACATGTGCCGAGCTGCAACCAAGGTCAGTGTCCTGAGCTCAACTCATTGACTCCCACAGCTGATAGTGTTTCTCAAAACGTTTGGCTGACCAGTTTAAATTATTATTCTCCTTTTAGTGTCACCCGGCAGAGGCTCTGAAACTCTTTTTGCCCCACTGCTGTAATGCCATATTACAAATCTCAGCCTGTAAGTTCCACCTGCATGTAATGTGTCAATGGTAGTATATGTATTGCTACATGTGTTGTGAGTTTCCTGTTAACATACCATGTGTTCTCAGATGAAGAGGAATTAAATGAAGAGGAGCTGGATAAAGAGCTGATGTGGAACCTCCAGCTGTTGTCGGAGGTCAGCACTGGATTCTACAACGTGTAGATATCTAGCTAGCTTGCTCTAGAAATGTGTTTCTGGAAATCAATATCTTTGGAAATGCAAAAATCGTAATCTAGCGATCTATAAGTGAAAATATCTATCTAGAAATATAGAACTTTTGAAATGTATATCTACAAATCAAACTCTAGAAATATAGAAATGTAAATGTAGAACTGTGGAATTTCAGCTTTACACATGTATATTTTTGGGGGTTTATAAAGAATTTGTAATGTTTTTAAAAGAGTTCCCCTATGCTCATCAAGCCTACATTTATTTGATTAAAAATAGAGTAAAACAGTAAAGTAATTTATTTCTGTGATTGCAAAGATGAATTTTTTAGCAACTCTTAAGTCTTTAGTGTCACATGATCCTTCAGAAATCATTATAATATGCTGAGTTTGTGCTCAGGAAACATTTATTTTTATTATCAATGTTAAAAACAGTTGTGCTGCTTGATAATTTTGTGAAACCCAAAAAAAAAAAAAAAGTTTTTTCAGGATCGCTTTAAAAATTATTTTTGGCCCCAAACTTTTGAGTGGTAGTATATACCTGTAATTGAAGAAATAAAAGTTTATAAAACAAAAAAAGATATTTAGAACTCTTGAAATCTAAAACTTGACTTTAGAATCTATAACTACAAATCTATTTCTAACTGGAATCCTGTTACTATAAACGTATCTAGATATTTATAAAATAACAGTCCTTGTGTCTCTGGCTGTAGGTGACCCGTGTGGATGGTGATCAACTGTTACTCTACAGGTCTCAGCTGGTGCAGATTCTTCAGTTAACTCTGCACCTGAAATGTAAGCAGGGCTACAATCTGGCCTGTAAGCTGCTCTATCACATCCTGCGCTCCATGTCCCTCATCTATCCCAGAGAGTACTGCAGCATGCCCGGAGGGGTCCAGCAGCACACTGACACATACCTTCCAATTAAGGTCAGCCTCAAGTGGAAAATGAGTTGCCCGATTTTGCCACTAACCCTCTCATAGTGACACGGCTCAGCTCTGCTTAAAATAAATCTGAAATATGATGCCATAATCCTGAAGAATCCACAGAGTTTCCAAGAGTCCATTTGAAAATAATTGTTAACATACAGTACAGTACAGAGCTGTCTGATGTGAAAAGCCTAACTTTGACCAGTTAGTTTTGTACTTAAATCAGTTAGATGAGAAATGCCTGTGTTCAGGTGAAATTACGACTTTGGTATCTTGGTAAATCTAAACTCGGAGATATCGTTGAGATTTCTTCTGAAACTCTGGAGATGATTGGAGATGATTTTTCTCTGGAGAAAAAAAATTGAGAACCATATTTAAGCAAAAATAAAAAACTCCACTACTCCCAATTTAAATGAATTTCTATGGGTTAATTGTTTCTATTACAAAGTGACAAATGTTGTATTTTAGGGTTGATATTAATTAGTGGATATAAATTAGTAAATACTAATATTATATGAAAATTATAATATAATATGATCAGTGTTAAAGTATAGTAATAAAAAATGTACAAACAAGTCTGAAAATATAATTTAAAAATTCCAAAATGTTTAAATTCACAACAGCAGTGTGAATGGGAAGTTCCCACTAGGATATTTGTGCTTGCTCCTGTGACTGGGCTTTACTTTTATTTTATCCCATCAAATGTCTCTGAAGAGGAAGAGATGAGATGATTGAGTAAATGAATGGATTAGTGGAGCTCCGTCACCGTCTCTAGCACTGGTTAACCTGAGCACCTTTTCTTAGAGAAACAGACGTCACTCTTCCTCTCTGACTGACGTATTGTTACATGGTTCATTTGAACTTGACTCCTCCTCAGCATTCTCAGAAAATCTAAACTACTCCCCTCTTTTTCTAAATTTATGAAAACAAATCCATGAAACTTATTTGTAATGTTTTTTTCTTAAGGTCTTAAAGAAAAGTGGATCAAGAAAAGATAAGGATGATTTTAGACATTACACCAGTTATCATCAGTATACTTAATTGCACAAAACATTGGTCACTATTGCCTTTTTTTTTTTTGTTATGTTTTTGTTGGAGAAAAAAAAAACCTAAGTTATTGAGGCTGATGTTGCACTAGTTGTCTCTGTCTCCTCTCTGGATCAGGACTGGGGTCGGCCTGGAGACCTGTTGAACCTGGGCATCCAGTGGCACATGCCCAGCACAGAAGAGAAAGAGTTTGTTTTTTACTTGCTGGATCTGTTGTTAAAACCTGAACTCCAGCATCTGCAGAAACACACACAGGGAGAACAGGACATCAGCAGGTCAGCCACAGGATACGGTAACATGTTATCTGTTTGAACTCATTCGTACCCCCACAGTCCCATCAGTACGTTCCCCTTCATCAACATCAAACCAGAAATGTGTTCATACTATACTGAATTTTTTTTTAAAAAGGGACTGAATGTGTTTGTGTTTATAACAAAAGATTAATTGTGATTTATTTAATACTTTATATTTTTCATATTTTTATTTAAGTTTCAGTTTCATATGAGCAAAATTCCAAATGTTTTTAAATATCTCCGGCCCCTGTGGTACACGTTCATGTATCACTGATTTAGAGATAAATCAGACACTATGATTTAAGATTGATTTAAGCTCTTTAGAGATCTTTTTGTTTCTTTCATAGATGGACAAATTTTAATTAATGCATTAATACAAAAAAGTACATTCCAGAAAAAGAGATGAGAGAAAGATTAATTTGCTAATGAGTTTTGTGTCTCTTTAGGGATGATGTTCTACAGAGTCTGTCCATTGTTCATAACTGCCTTCTGGGAGCAAGCAGCCTTCTGCCTCTACTGAATGGAGAACCTGTGCCGGAGAAGTGAGTGTGACACACACGCACAATATAGTGCAGTTACATAAAGCACTTTATTTTAAACATATTAATTTAGTAATATTGTAACCTTGCAATGCCTCTCACTTCAGGATAAAGAGTATTATTCAGCTATGCGAGACAAACGTTTACACTGGAGTAGACTATGGTGAGTGAGCATTTCCTTCTTGTGTTTAAAACCAGTGCTGGAGCTATACTGATTAATGAATTAGTTGCTTGCTTATTATTGATTATGTGGCAGACCTGTCTAGAGAGAACTACAGAGAGGACATCTGTAAGGTGATTAGACCTCTACTACGTAAGTTACTCTAACATACTGAGTCCTGTTCTAGATTTAAACTTTAAATTTTAATACAACAGATTTTTTTTTAACATCTGTTGATCTGTCTCTCAACTCTATGATGTTTATCCATACAGACCACACTCTAGAGCACTCAGAGGATGACATCAAATCCCTCTTCTCAATTATAAAGGTGAACTGCAACACTGTCAGGTTTTTGTCTGTCAGGTTTATGTGCACGTGATATTTACAGTATTGTATTGGTGATAAGCAGGTGGTATGACAGATGAATGGTGTTTTTTTTTTTATAGATCATCAACGACCTGCTCCACTTTAAAGGCTCACACAAACATGAGTTTGACTCACGTTGGAAAAGTTTCAGTCTCATTAAGAAGTCCATGGAGAACAAGGTTAGACACACATTTAATATCTGTTACCAATCTCTTTATTTGACATGTAGTTGACTGACACTCTCTCTTCTTCTCTCCAGCTTCATGGCAGTAAACAGCACATTAGAGCTCTACTCATAGACAGAGTCATGTTGCAACATGAGGTAACTCATAAGAATTATTATAATAATAATTATATTTTATAGAGCATTTGGGTGAATCTCACAAAACCTGTCAGACATATTTTATTTTTTATTTTATTGATTTATTTATTACGGCATTCTAATAATATGTCTATGGAAGCCCGTTTCCACCACTGAATAAAAAAGGTAATTGCGACTTTATATCTCACAATTCTGACTTTTTTTCTCATAATTGCATGATATAAACTCGCAATTGCGAGTTAAAAAGTCATAATTGTGAGATATAAACTCGCAATTCTGAGAAATAAAGTCAGAATTGTGTGATATAAACTCACAATTGCGAGACATAAAGTCGCAATTCTGAGAACATATCAGCCTTTCCCCCCCCCCCCTCAAAATTGACTTTGACTCGCAATTGAGTTTATTGGCTATCACGCAATTCTGACTTTATAACTCGCAATTGCGTGTTATAAAGTCAGAATTGCGAGTTAAATTCTGAGAAAAAAAGTCAGAATTGCAAGATATAAACTCGCAATTGCGAGAAAAAAGTCAGAATTGCGAGTTTTTATCTCGCAATTCTGACTTTATATCTCGCAATTCTGACTTTCTAACTCGCAATTGCGAGGTTATAGCTCACAATTCTGTGAAAAAAAGTCAGAATTGTGAGATAAAAAGTCGCAATAACCTTTTTTTTTTTTTTTTTTATTCAGTGGAAACGGGCTTCCATATATATCCTATAATAAATTGCGTAAAGAAAATTAAGACTGTGTGGAATGTGTCATGAAAGCTATTGAAAAAATATTTCTCTAAAATTAGTTTGATTTTAGGGTAAAATTATTGACCTGAACAGGTTTTCATGAGATGGGTTAGGGTTAGGGATCATAATCATAAAACGAGAATGCATATTTTGGGGCTCTTCGGCATGTTTTGTTATGATTACAGTCGTTTTGAGTGTGTTTTGTGCCTGTGTGTTTCAGTTAAGAAATCTGACCAAGGAGGGATGTTGCTACAGGAGTGTTCATCAGGACTTGATAAATGACCTGCTTAGACTGTCCACTAGCAGGTACAGTCAGGTATGACAAGGCCTTATACACAAACATACATATGTATTTACACACAAAAGCAATGAATACATCATTAACAGTCCATATTTTACCTCAGGTGAGGAGTAAAGCTCAGAACGTGCTGTTCACAGCACTGGGAACCTACAGCTTATGCTGCAGAGACGTCATCCCTGCGGTGCTGGAGTATCTGGACCCAGACCGCACTGACGTCACCCAGCAGCAATTCAAAGTAGGTCTTACACAGTTCGGGATAAATATACACTGAAAGAAACTAAGAATCTTTCTCTTTCTATTGATCATTCTGACGTATGACAAGCTTTTGAAAATTGAGTAGGATCATATGTTGTCTATGTCTTTTTTACTCTTCTCCAGGGTGCCTTGTACTGTCTGTTAGGGAACCACTCTGGGATCTGTCTTGCTAACCTGCAGTACTGGGACTGCATTGCTCTCACATGGCCTGCCATTTTGCATTCTGGTATGAGCCCCTCAATGTCTCTAGAGAAGTCTTCAGTCGTCCGGCTCTTTGATGATCTGGCTGACAAAATCCACCGCCAGTACGAGACCATCGGAATTGACTTTTCTGTGAGTTCAGCAAATAGTAGCCTAAATGAGGGAGAAACATCAACTAAACATCAGAAAAAATGACACACTTCAGCTTTAAGTAAACCGAAAGCCTTCGTTCATAATTTAAAGTATTAACATGATAATATAAAGTGAAAATGATTTTTGCTAATGTGTTTGTTGACATCGCACACCAGCGTCATCTTTTTCTTTCTATGCTAACTGCAGCAATAACAAAAATAAAGGTATTTGTATTGTGATATTTGTGTTTACACTGTTCTTTTTTGTTTCATATTCAGATCCCGGAGAGCTGTGTGGAGGTTGCTCTAAAAATGATGAAATCCAGTAACCCAGAACCGACTCCATGTGCCGCCTCTGAACAGGAGGAACTGGAGGGAAGAAAGAGACAGGAACAGAAAAACAAAGACTCAGTGCAGTAAGTAAATACAAAAAAAAACTACATACAAATATGCTTTCCAATTTATATCCCATTAAGCAGTGGATATACACAAAAATGTAGGTTTTTTTTATTTTTATCAATCCTAACAGGAAGTATGAGAAGCTAGTGGTGGATCTTTTGGACAGCCTTTACGACCGAAACTTGTATGTCTACTCATTGTGTCGGGTTAGACTGCACAGCAAATGTCTGGATGGTAAAGTAATGGAACTTCATTGGTCATATGCTTGTTTATTTGGCAGGCTCTGGAAGTTTGAGCAGATAGCTATCGGCTTCCTCTCTCTGATGCTGAGAGATGACCACCCCTTGCCTTCCTCTGCAGTCCTCTTTTTCGTTGAGAGCCTGAACCACGACTCGCTCTTAGTTCGCAATGTGTGTTTGTGTGTGCATTCTGTCACAATTATACCTATAAACATATGTGTGTAAGGAAAGCTACACAAAAAGACACTTCATTCTGGCGTCTGCTATTTATTTTTCAGGGTGCGATATCAGCAGTGAGTGGCATTCTAAAGCAGCTCAAGAGACCTCACAAGAAAGTGGCAGTGAATCCCTACGACATATCTGAGCTCAAAACCTCGCTGCAGTCATGTGAGAACACTAACTGTACAGTAATAAATGACTATATGGTCTCAGTAAATAGACACATATCAAAGAATGTCTGAGATTTGTGTTATATTTCTTCCTGTTCTTCATGTAGGTGGTGGTAAAGCTCTAAGCTCTCTGCTGGCGGGAGACAGGCCTGATAACCAGTGGCTGCGGTATGACAGCAGCAGGTTGCCATGCTCCCAGCAGGACTGGAATGAATGCTGCTTCATTGAGAAAACCCACTGGGGCTATTCTATATGGCCACGGTACACATTCTTACAGTGCTTAAAAACATGATTTGTGCACCATATTAAATGTCTTCTGAAGCCATACAATAGCTTTGTGTGAGGAATGCAAAGAAAATGACACAAGGAAAAGGAAGACCCTTTCAGTATTACAGAAGATGTCTTTTGAACTTTAAATGCATCAAAGAAAACTGGACAAAATATATATCACTAAAATGTTAAGCAGCACAACTGTTCTCAACATTGATATTAACAAGAAATGATTATGTGTTATTAATAAGAAAGGATTGTGACACTGAAGACTAGAGTAACGGCTGCTGAAAATCAAACTTTTGGACAACAGTGTATATTTAGCATTTGATTGACAATCAATACAAAATTAGTTTTATTTCATGGTTATTTCTTTTTTTAGGAAACTGCTGCTCTATGCCCCTCTTGAGGAACAGCCCAAACAGGGCAAAACAAGAGAAGAGATGAATGAGGTACGCAAATATTCAAACCAAATGACATCTAAACCCAACCACTTCAGAACAACTTGTACCACCACATTTCAGTTTTTTTATTTCAGTCGTTTTTATTTTGTTCATGCCTGTTTTCTGTGTTGTAGAGTGAACAGATCATATACGATCATTTCTCAGACCAGCAGTTCATAGATCAGTTCATCCAGTATTTGTCTCTGGAGGACAGAAAGGGGAAAGATAAATTCAGCCCACGACGATTTTGCCTCTTTAAGGTGAGAGTCTTTAGATGTGCCTCTGCAGTCTGTTTCTCAAATCCATTAAAATGTTGATTATAGACTGTAGAAGTTTATGATCCAGGTCTTCAGGCTTGTTTAAACCAGTTTGACAACCAGTTCCATGTCTGACACCCAGTCAATTAGCCAAAAATCAACAAAAATGGACTGCATCATAAACATCGTCTTGTGTTGTCAAAGGGTCTTTTTCGGAACTTTGATGATGCCTTCCTGCCTCTGCTGAAGCCTCATATGGAGCGTCTGGTTGCAGATTCCCATGAGAGCACCCAGCGCTGTGTGGCGGAGATCATCTCTGGACTCATCAGGGGTTCCAAACACTGGAGCTACAGCAAGGTATTAGCACACATGCATAAAATATAGGTGCAGTACAACAAAGTTAAGAGGATTTGAGTCCTCAACATCACTGTTACACACCATTTGGTGCAGAATGATGTGTTCAATTTGGAGCGTCTGGTTGCAGATTCCCATGAGAGCACCCAGCGCTGTGTGGCGGAGATCATCTCTGGACTCATCAGGGGTTCCAAACACTGGAGCTACAGCAAGGTATTAGCACACATGCATAAAATATAGGTGCAGTACAACAAAGTTAAGAGGATTTGAGTCCTCAACATCACTGTTACACACCATTTGGTGCAGAATGTATGTGTTTGTTACAGGTGGAAAAACTGTGGGCTCTGCTGTGTCCACTCCTCCGTAAAGCTCTTTCCAATATCACCATTGAGACGTATGCGGACTGGGGCACCTGTATCGCCACTGCCTGCGTAAGGACACCTTTGTCACTCTTTTTAGAGCACAAACTCATCTTTTAGTAAGCTGTAGATCTGTATGCCTCATATTGTTAAGTTTTTGCACAAATATTTTAAAGAAAAAACATATACTGTTATATACATATGCCGTGTGGATTAAATTTAAATCTCATATTCTTATAATGACTGAAATCTGAGGGAAAATCAGTTAATATACATTAACATTCAAGAGATTGGGGTTAGTGAATGTTTAAGTTAAAAATCAATACTGAAGTCACAGTAAAGGCATTTGTAATGTCACAAAATATTTTTATTTCAAATAAATGCTACTCTTTAGAGCTTTCTATTCATCAAAGAATCCTGAAAATGTTTCTTGAGCACCAAATCGGCGGCATATTAGAATAATTTCTGTAGGATCGTGTGACACTGGAGACTGGTGTATTGACTGCTGAAAAATTAGCTTTACCATCACATGAATATATATTTTACCATATGTAGATTAAAATAACTGTTTTCTATTTGAAATTAAAATAATATTTACCAGTATTAATGTTTTTGCTGTATTTTTGATCAAATAAATGCAGCCTTGGTGAGCATAAGAGATGTCTTTCAAAAGCATTTGAAAAAATCTTACAGACCAAAAACTCTTAAACGGTACATTCTATTAGAACAGTATATTCTTTAATATTATCCCAAAAATATTCCTTGTGTACAAATATATGTGTTGTACAGGAGAGCCGAGACCCACGAAAGCTGCACTGGCTGTTTGAGATGCTGATGGAATCTCCGGTCACAGGAGAAGGAGGCTCATTTGTGGATGCTTGGTATTACATCACTACCACACACTTCCTCTTTTGAAAGCTGAATGTACTGAATGGATTAAAAAGGGGAAATGCTGAATGTGACTTCTTTATATTTCATGTCTAAGTTTGGATTTCAATTGGATGCAATGTCATCTCTCTTTTTCAGCCGTCTGTATGTGCTGCAGGGAGGTCTTGCTCAGCAGGAATGGAGAGTTCCAGAGTTGCTTCACAGGTTACTACAGTACCTAGAACCCAAACTCACTCAGGTCTACAAGAATGTACGCGAACGCATCGGCAGGTATGTACTTGAATGAAAAAATCAAGTCAACATTATATGTATTTTCTTCACCTTCAGTCTTTTCAAAGTCATTGTTTGCTTTGGTCTCAGCAACTGCCATTCATTCTTTCTCTCTTCTCGTCCTGTCTCTCAGTGTGCTCACCTACATCTTCATGATCGACGTGAACCTGCCACACACTCAGCCCACCACATCCCCGCGCAACGCAGAGTTCACAGAGCGTGTGCTGGCCAGGCTCAAGCCTTTAACGGAGGGCGAGGAGGAGATCCAGAACCACGTGGTAGAGGAGAACACAGAGGGAGATCAAGACGAGAGGACACAAGCCATCAAATTACTCAAAACTGGTGTGTATTTTGTGTGTGAATGTGAATGTTTGAGTGTGCAGAAGTGGTATTTTAAAAATATTTTTGTATTTGTGATAGTGTTGAAGTGGTTGATGACCAGTGCTGGACGCTCCTTCTCTTCTGTGGTCCCAGAACAGCTTCGTCTCCTCCCTCTACTCTTTAAAGTGAGTCCCAATTTTGTCTGTAATTTAGTTAACTGTCTACAAGTCTTGTATTTTGAAGTCTGTCTCTATCTCTCTTTCTAGATTGCTCCTGTGGAGAATGACGACAGCTATGATGAGATGAAGAGAGATGCTAAGACATGTCTGTCTCTCATGTCCCAGGGACTGCTGTACTCAGAACAGATCCCACAAGTCCTCAGTGCACTTGAGGAGGTGACTTTCCAATGCCAATAATGCACACACACACAGACACTAAATATGCTTTTAGTGTGAGTTATGTATGAATGCCAGGGTTTAATGTGTAATCTGACCAGCAGATGGTGCTGTTTGTTACAGATTTCGAGGAGCAGCTCATGGCACGCACGTTACACCGTTCTCACCTACCTGCAGATCATGGTTTTCTACAATCTTTTCACCTTCCTCAGCGATGCCAAGGCCGTCAGTGACGTGAGAGCACTAGTACTGAGCCTGCTGGAGGATGAACAACTTGAGGTGTGTGAATAAACTGCACACTGATATATGCACATGTATAAAGGTTTGTTTCGCAGTTTCTGAGGACCAGGGGTGTCTCTGGCTCTTTATTTCTATGGGGCACAACCAATCATCTGCCATGCCTAATATGAGAGTACAGACTTGCCTAGTAATTTTATACTGAGTATTATGAATTATTTGTGTTCTTCAATCAAATAAAATTCAAAAATTAAATGGATGAACTTTATGAACAGCATTTTAACTATGACAGCCAATCAGCAGAGCATTGGAATAAAATGAATCACTAACTCACCAATGAAGACTTCATTCATCTTAATAGCATAGTGAGAGAGTGGGCATTTTTTTGGCAGTTGGAATACTTTTCAAAGTTTCTCTCATATGAAGCAAAGCATTTTAACCATGTTAACATGCACAAAAAATGTGAGATAAATTGGCATTGCACATTTGTACTTATTTAAAATGGTTTATATATTAATTTTATTAGAATTTATAATTTAATTACATTTTTACCCTATTTTTACCCTAACTTTACATTTACCTCTCAACCTACCTATTTATTTATTCATCATTCATTCATTAATTCATTCGTTCATACATTTTTTTTTTTAATCATTTCACTAGTGTGGACCTTTTAAAATGTGCTACTCTACCTTTTACATTTAAAAGTGACAGCAAAATATTTATAATGTTACAAAAGATTTCTATTTCAAATAAATGCTGTTCTTTTGAACTTTATATTCATCAGAGAATCATAAAAAATCCATCAAAGTTTGTACAAAATTATTAAGCATGGAATAATGGAAATTCAGCTTTGCCATCACATTAACAACTTACATTTTAAAAATATTAAAGGGATAGTTCACCTTCAGTTGGTCCCTATTGACTTGCATAGTGGGGTTTTTTCCAAACTATGGAAATTAAGTTTCTGTAGTTAATGTATTTTTGGAAGAAAAATGTATATATTCCACATAGTTAGCCCTTATTATGCATAACATAAATGCACAGGCCATATTCACATATAATGATTTCACTCTCATAATGTGTGCAGGTATTTGCATGTTTAAGACATTTTTCACTTTAATTAAGCCTGATTACTGTTCAAGATTATATATCTTCAGTATATCTAAATTCATGCGTGTGTTTTAGTATAATCGCTAAGGTTAAATGTGTCGAAAGCCAATTACGTAAGCCTCCGTGGTGAAAGAGTCTCTTTCTCCATTCTGTCTTTTCAATGATGTAGCGCTCCCTTGTTTTCCTTTACTCTCTCTCTCTCTCTCTCTCTCTCTCACTCTCACACACATGCTCTTTATCGTTCGATCCCTCTTACTGTTACCATAGCAACTCCTAGCTGCAGCAATATTCTGTTTCCATGGTGATAGATGTTCACATTTTCAGAGAGAAGAGGACTGCAAACAGAGAGAAAAGAGGCTAAAGGGGGAAAAGAATAGGGTTATGCGTGGAAGAAAACTACACCCTTTAATTCAGCCTATTAAATAAAAACACTCTGGATTCCATGATGCATACGATACGACCCTCTGTGATGTGATACAGACATTCGGTTGATTAGTACTAGCCAATCAGGACGTGACAGTGACTGTTTCAAGGTTAAAGATCAGAGCGCACAGGCCAAGATCACAAGAGTTTGACGCTACAAAACAATAGCCATCGTTTCTTTGTCAGCACAAATGCGTGTCCTAAACTCTCATAGACATGCACAGAGAATTGCTATTGCTGAGTCAGCTTTTATGGCTGTCTGTGTATTTTTAATATCTCTGGATTTTTTGCCTAATTACACAGGGCTTCTTTGAGACCGGTTTACGGTGGCCCAGTAGTGCACAACACGGCAAAATTAGCACAACCCAACGAAAACAAGTCGCAACACAACGAAATTGTCACAACACAATGGAAACAAGCCGCAACACAACAAAATTAGCATAACGCAATGGAAACAAGCTGAAACCTAATGGAATTAGAACAATGCAATGGAAACAAGCCGCAACACAGCAAAATTAGCACAACACAATGAAATTAGTCCTGTGTTGTGTTTTGGAGATTTTGTTGTGTTATGCACTACTGGGCCACCATACCTGTTAGATGACTAGTTGTTCACACTAGTTGTTTAGCACATTAATGGTAATGAGCTCTAAATTTGCTTATTCGCCCATTTCAACCTGACTGGAGTCCTGCTCTGGAACATGGTGTTTTGTTCTGTGATGCAGATTGCACCGTTCTATGTTACATAAATTTCCAACACTTCTTGTATTCTTCTTCTTTAAAGAAAAGTTGTGACACAAAAGACCCCGTCTGTCCCTGCTCTGCACTTCCCACGCGTTAGATAACTGAAAAGAGAAACCGTCTGAACCTTTGGCCACAAGATATTAGCCTGAACTGTAACAATCTTCTGTAATGATCTTTCTTTCCTTCTCTCTCTCTGTCTGTCTTTCTTCATGTTTTTAGGTGAGGGAGATGGCCGCCACCACTTTAAGTGGATTCCTGCAGTGTAATTTTCTCAGCATTGACGAACCCATGCAGGCCCATTTTGAGGCCCTGAGCAAAACCCGTCTGCCCAAGCGCAAGAGGAGAGAGCTGGGCTCAGTGGTGGACACGATCCCTTCTGCTGGTAATGATCACACAGACATATATACAGTACATACACTTAAGTCTGGGGTCAGCAATTTTTTATGCTTTTGAATGCAGTCTCTTACACAGCCAAGGTTGATCAAAAATACAGTAAAAACAGTAATATTGTAAAATATATTTACAATTTAAAATAATTGTTTTGTATTTGAATATATTTTAAAATATTTATTTCTGTGATGGCAATGCTAAATATTCAGGAGCCATTACTCCAGTCTTCATTGTCACGTAATCCTTCAGAAATCATCAGGAATACTCAGGAAACATTTGATTAATATTTGAATGCTTTTAATTCTAAAGTTTAAATTATTTAAGTAGAGATATTATAGAATTTGAGCTGATATTATAGAAATTGAGCAACTGTTGTTCAGTATATAGTATATGTAATCCAGTACTGGATATTTAATTGTGCATGCTAATTTTTCCTACGTTTTACATTTAAATTACTTTTGTAGTCTAATGCTTAAAGTTAATCTTGAAAACACTGTTAAATTTAATTTTTAGCCAATCTTAAAATGAATAAAAAATTTTCATACCTTTCAATGTTATGCTTCAAATTAATTTTAGTTATATATATATATATATATATATACACACACACACACACATACGTTTTTCATTTTACATCATGACTTTGGTCAAATAGATTTCAGATGTTAATTGTTGTCTCATGCTTTTATAAATGATTTTATATCTAGGGTGAATTCAGGTAAACTTTGGCTGTTTTAGTCACTCGGATGAATTTACCTGTGTTCACTTTAGATATATTTATATACCTTAAATAACTCTACTTGAATCTTTAATTTTTCCTGTGTGTGTAGACCTGGTGCGGCGGCATGCAGGTGTATTGGGTCTGAGTGCCTGCATCCTGTCCAGCCCGTATGATGTGCCCACCTGGATGCCCCAGATCCTCGTGGACCTGAGTGCCCACCTCAACGACACACAGCCTATAGAGGTACAGCTCTTTCTCCTTTCCTGCTGTTAGCTGTGGAGAGAATGGGGGTTGATTGGGAATGATCAGTTGATTGCAGTCTGCAGGGGGCCAGGGATTGACTGAGCAAAGATTAAATGTTTAAACATTTCTGGAAGTTGAACATGACTCATGCAACTGCATTTGGAAGAAAATGTATGGATGGCAAAGGCAGACCAGCAACTGCAATACTGAGAATACTAGCTAAACCGAGAGCCTGTTACTATAAATGAGTGACTCACAAGATTGTTTATATAAATAAATATTTGTTGTTTCTCTAGATGACTGTGAAGAAAACCCTGTCGGATTTCCGTCGCACACATCATGATAACTGGCAGGAACACCAGCAGAAGTTCACAGATGACCAGCTGCTGGTGCTCACAGATCTGCTGGTCTCCCCCTGTTACTACGCTTAGGTCTGTTATAAACACACACACAGGCTCTCTTCCAAAACCTAGTGAGATGATTTGCTTTCTGCTGCCTACATAGACGGTGCCTTCTAAGGCAGCATCCTGATTGAAATGAAATGACCGATTTGGAACGATTTATATACTGTACGCAGCAACTCTGTACATCATAAAAATAGTAATACTATGGTACAATACTACACAATACATACTGTAACACGCATATTGGGTAAAACAGTTGATTTTTATTTTTATTTAACATCTTTTTTAGACTTATTTCATCATTAAATCATTTTTTTGGGGTCATTTCATCCACCTTGATGAATTTTGATACCGTATATGATATGATACAAGTTTTCTTATTCGTGTTTTATCTTCAGACTCTTGTTATGATCTGTTTTTCAGAATTATGTCACTGTCTGGTGAAGGGAAAAGGCAAAGCTAACTGAACTGAATTTTTGTTTGCTCTGAATGTCTGGGATTGTTTGTAGAGGACAGAAAATTAAAACGCAGTTTATGTAGCAATAGATGCAATCATCTAGTTATGAGATAACTAGGATATTTTACTAAACTTTTTTTTAATTATTATTTTTGAATACACTTAATATTTAAGGGGAACTTTATTGCAGGTATCGCTGACCTGCATCTATAATGTTCTTGTATAGTTTTCAGTTTCCGCTTGTTTGAGTGCAGTATGGATTGTTATAACCCAATATAAAGCAGTTTTCTGCACTGCTTGCACTGCATTTATTGTAATACTAGCATTTTACAATTTTAGCAGTAATCTGTTTGAAATGTGTACACATGAAATGTTGGTAAATGTTACATATGTGTATGAGGTAAAGGTACCCATTTCTTTTCTTTTTTCTTTTTCTTTTTTTTTATAGTAGCACTGTACATTTCCTACTGCCTCATAGAGACAGTGTGCATTTTGAACAGTTATGTAAGCCTACATAAATGAAAGAGTGCAAGAATATATCATTTGGTGATGCTATTCTTCAGTTGTCATGCCAATACAGCTGAACTAAACTAAAAAATTCAGTATAATCACAATGGATGGTGTTACAAAATAGTAGTCCATGAGATTTTAAACTCCTCCCTCCTTCACTTCACGCATCTTTTTCTCTATTAGTATTTTTGCAGTCAATAAATGTTTATTATTTATTAATTTATTCAATTGAAAATTTTAGTTGACCTTTGCATTTAGTTTAGTGTTTGCAGTTTTTGCTTTAAGCCAGGTGTTCTCATATCCTGGTGTCAGAAGCTTTTTAAAGGAACGGTCAGCAAATGCGGAGACAGTGTCATTGAGACTTGCAGTTAGCAAGCATTGCTGAACCTGTCAGTAGCAACAATTGTAGACCATATATTAATGCAGTGGTTTGTTGGCAAGCTTAACATTTTAAATATAATTCACACCGTGTCAAAATCATGTCATAAGCCAATGTGTAGTTCAACTTTGTTTGGTAAACTAGAAGACAGTAATGCTGTAATGCTATGCTAATGCTTGACTGATTGATTACTTTTTTCTTGATATTCCTTTTACAAATATTTGACAAAAGTCAAGGGATGTTTGTAATAAAGTGTGACAAAGTATGCAGGTAAAGTCTTTTTTGTGCTTCTCCCATGTTGCTACCGACATATAGCAATTAGTTTGATGTAATATAAATGTTAAATATACATTTACTTTCCTAAATGATAAATATAAATATTTAAATGCATTATATATATATATATATATATATATATATATATATACACTCACACACACAAAATTTGTGTAAGTATTTGTGCGCTCTCATTTGAATAAAAAAAAATACTACAATTAATGTTAAACATATAATACATCACATAATGTGCATAATATTGTATAATTATTTATATAGTGAAAAATTACAATGGAAATTTTATGTAAGCTATATATAATTTCCATTGTATTTTATTTCACTATATATATAATTATACATATAGCCTGAACTGTAACAATAAATATAACAAAATATACATTTAAATCACAAACAAAATTAGACTCTTTGTGCTTCCTGAGTGAGCATCCTGTACTCACGGGCACGCGCTTGCTGTCCAATCACGGCTTATGATTCCAGTGAGGCGCGCCCACTCTCCATCCGCGCATTAAATTCACTCTTTTTCATTCTCATCTTTTGCTGTGATGCTCTTTCTCTAACTAGGATGTTTGTAACGTTCATGTACTTTGGAAATTCGTACAAATGTGGAAAACGCGGCGGCGTAAAAAAGGCACACATAAGGAATCCATGGTAAGAAAATCATCTTTTTTCGGCAAGTGGAGAAAGAATGCCGCAGGGTTATTGGCATTACAGGCGACTGTGTGAATAGACTGAACGATTTATTCGATATTTACTGGACGTTTGTTTTAACGATGCATGTGATTTATTGTATATGTTCTTTCAAAGATGGGGGCTGGATGCATTTTTGACACGATTTTATAGTCGGCGCACATTCACCTGCAGTAATATTCTTAACAAAGGTTAACGGATAAGAAAAGCCTTCAGATACTATGCAGATTGTTGCAGGCACGTATTCATCTTAATCGATAGATTTGTGGATGACGGGAGCGCGCACGGATGATATAAGGTACGACAGTCATCCTGATGCTCTGTGTTTTTAAAGAAATTTCAAAATAATTTGTGCGCCAAGTGATATAACATAAATCGAATCTTTCGAATGTTTAAAAAAAGCCTTTAGGCTTGCTTATTTATGTTAATTTATTGTGTTCCAATTATCATAGGCAAAGCTTCATATTGTCTGTTACTAATCAATATTTCTTATCCCTTGTGTCCTTGCAGCAATCCAGAGGGTCTAACATGAACCATGTGCACAATGGGAGTATTAGCTCGCTCTTGGGTGACCTAAAGGCAAAATGGGCAACACTGAGGCTGTGACCACTTTGCATCCCCATGTGTACCATGAACAGCACTGCCTGGCCTTTGGACCTGGCTGAGTTTGCGAAACCTCGGAGCTTTAACAGCTCCCAGAGCCAGTCTGCTTCGGTGAGTGGCTGGGCCTTAATCCACACGGCTACCCTCGCCTCCTGCTCCCTCCTGTTGGTCCTCATCTTTTGTCTCGGTTCATATGGAAACTTGGTGGTCTTCTTGTCCTTCTTCGACCCGGCGTTCCGCAAGTTCCGCACCAACTTCGACTTCATGATCCTCAACCTGTCCTTCTGTGACCTGTTCATTTGCTGCGTCACCGCGCCCATGTTTGCACTGGTGCTCTTTCTGGACGCTGGAGACACTAGCGGTGGCGTGTCCAAGGGCTTCTGCTTTGCCTTCCACCTCACCAGCTCGGGCTTCATCATTATGTCCCTCGAAACGGTGGCTGTGATTGCCCTACATCGGCTCCGCATGGTCCTGGGTCAGCAGCCCAACCGTACGGCTTCATTCCCCTGTACTCTGGCTCTCACGGCACTATTATGGACCACCAGTTTCACGCTGGCGGCGTTGGTCACCTTACGACCATATCCCAGGCGCTCCGGACCTTGCCTGCCTCACTTTGGTCTTACCGGCAACAAGGCCAAGGTAGTATTGTATGTATACATTGCAGACTTTGCTTTCTGTGTAGGTGTGGTGTCCATCTCGTACCTCATGATCGCTCAGGCATTGAGGAAGAACGCTCAGGTTCGGAAGTGTCCCATCATCACGGTGGATGCGACACGTCCACCTGCTTCTCATCCGCCGCTCATTGCCGCAGGTTTCGAGGGCATGCAGTGTACAGTGCAGGTGCCCTCGCTGTACCGCAACCAGACCTACAACAAGCTCCAACATGTCCAAACGCACTCCTTCACCAGGAGAACCAACCAGCCCCTCGTGCCCGGGGCTGCCACTGGAGCGACTTGCTGCCAGTTGGTCTCCACAGTTAACCTGGCGACAGCCAAGGATTCAAAGGCTGTGGTCACATGCATAGTGATCGTCATCTCAGTGTTGCTGTGCTGTCTACCACTAGGTATATCCTTGGCGCAGGATATGGTGTCACCGGAGAGCAGCTTTGTCCACTACCAATTTGAGCTCTGTGGATTTGCCCTTATCTTCCTGAAGTCTGGAATCAACCCATTTGTATACTCGCGCAATAGCGCGGGTCTGCGCCGCCGTGTGCTCTGCTGCCTCCAGTGGCTGACCTTGGGCTTCCTGTGCTGCAAGCACAAGACACGCCTACACGCTATGGGCAAAGGAAGCCTGGAAGTCAACCGTAACAAGTCCTCACACCACGAGACCAACTCTGCGTACATGCTCTCGCCGAAGCCTCAAAGGAGGCTGGTGGATCAGGCTTGCGGACCCAGTCACTCCCGGGACAGCATGCCTAGTCCCTGTGCCACCGCTGGACACAAGCCCCGACCCCCGAGCACATCTACACCCATCAATACGCGCATAGAACCCTACTACAGTATCTATAACAGCAGTCCGTCAGCAGGCCCGAGTTCCCCCAATAGCCTGCAGCCGGTCAACTCTCAAACCACGGCCTTTGCCAAAAGCTACGTGGCTATGCACTACCACACCCACCAGGAGGCGCTGCAGGACTTTGACAGCACCTCGGCTCATCAGATTCCCATCCCATCAGTCTGAGCTGTAGAACGTCATGCTACTTGCTCAGCATCCAAAGGGGAGCATTTATAGTGTTTGCTTGTGGTTCGCTAGTGGTGTTTTGCTCAAGAGACAATATGCATCGAGTATCCAATAAAAAGAAAATGGGACTAGCTAATTGTCGCTTTCCCCAAAAGTGTTATTCTCAATGTTTTCTGGACTGAAGGATGTTCTATTTTTACATTGACATGGCATTTTCATGTACAGTAATAGTCTTCATGCAGATTATGTATTTGTGAAACATCCTACATTTTATATATGAACTTATTAAATGTTTTGCAAGTGTATGTTGACATTTCTTTCATTTGAGACCAAACGTTTAATAATGTACAGCTGTAGTTTGCTTTGTCAATCATCGCTTTTAAGGTATTGACATTCCTTAAGCATTAATAAGCTATGGATGGATGTTTTTATGTAAGAGCATTATTAGTTCCCTTGAAAAAAAAACTATCAACAAAAAGAGACACTAGCACCACCTAGCGTAGGTAAATGGACCCTTCTGGACAATTTGTAATGTTTAGCAGAGGCATGTGTTTATTTCAAATTCTCTGTAAGAAATGTTTTTTGTTATAATGAATAGTGCTGCCCTAATGATCTGTTTAGGAAAATATATTGGTTTAATTTTCATTGTAACATAAATAGGGAAAAAATATTTACACTGCAAAAAAAAAATCTTGTTCTGCTTTTTTGCTTTGTTTTCCAGTACTATGCCAGTACAAAGAGATTTTTTAAAAAATAAATAAAAATTGTCATTTTATGCTCATCTCAAAAAAAAATATTTTTCCTTAAGTATAATACAATTTTGATATTTTTCAGAAAACAAGACTTTGAGTCATTTTGCATATTAAAGGGATAGTTCACCCAAAAATGAAAATTTGATGTTTATCTGCTTACTCCCAGGGCATCCATGATGTAGGTGACTTTGTTTCTTCAGTAGAACACAAACGAAGATTTTTAACTCAATCCGTTGCAGTCTGTCAGTCTTATAATGCAAGTGAATGGGAATCACGGCTTTGAGAGTCATAAAACATACACAAACAAAACCTAATTAAACCCTGCGGCTCGTGACGATACATTGATGTGTAAAGACACAAAACGATCGGTCTGTGCAAGAAACAGAACCGTATATCGTTTTTTACCTCTGATTTTCACCGCAATGTCTGAACTGTCGTGAGTGCGATCGCATCTTCTTCAGCCTGCGCGTGAGGCGTCTTTTTCTTGCTTTACGGCGGATCGCAGACTTATGGATAGGTGCATTACCACCACCTATCTCTCAAATGGACCATTGACACTCTATCTACAATCTCAATTGGGAGTGTCAATGGTCCATTTGAGAGATAGGTGGAGGTAATGCACTTATAAGTCTGCAATCCGCCGTAAAGCAAGAAAAAGACGCCTCACGCGCAGGCTGAAGAAGAAGATGCGATCGCACTCAGGACAGTTCAGTTGTTTGTGTATTTTTTTTTTTACTCTCAAAGCCGTGATTCCCATCCACTTCAATTATATGACTGACAGACTGCAATGGTTCGAGTTAAAAATCTCCGTTTGTGTTCTACTAACATTGATGTGTAAAGACACAAAACGATCGGTCTGTGCAAGAAACAGAACCGTATATCGTTTTTTACCTCTGATTTTCACCGCAATGTCTGAACTGTCGTGAGTGCGATCGCATCTTCTTCAGCCTGCGCGTGAGGCGTCTTTTTCTTGCTTTACGGCGGATCGCAGACTTATGGTCAAATTTTCATTTTTGTGTGAACTATCCCTTTAAGTAAATGTATCTTGATTTAAGAATGTTTCAATATTTGTACTAGAAAACCAGGCAAAAATACTAAAATCCTAATTTTTTGCAGTGTATTTTTAAGGTGGTGTATGAATCTTCTGAAATGACTTGGAAACAAAACTCATATTCTCATGTACAGGCTGAGTAACAACCAGCATTGCAGACAATGCAATGAAATAGTCTTGATAAATGTGTTCTTATAAGAGTTAAGAGGAGCCCTTCGCCAAACACATTATTGTACAATAGTGGAAGTGGTTACATTTAAGTGAGGGTAATTACAAATTGTAAACATAAATCAATGACCCATGATTTCCAGTTTAATGACATTCACTTTCCTTTCCTTTGTATTTTCCCTTGCAATTTGCATTGCACAATTACTTCTTAAATCACTTTTAAAACAATGTAATAACCATCCCCATCTGCACAGTGATAATGGCAAGCACTGAACTACCAGAAGTTTTATCAAATAAATAATGTATATTTAAAACAGCAATTGATTAACAGAACAAATTATTAATAATAACTCGTCATTAGATTTTTAAAGTGGCTTTACCACAGCCAACCATCTAACTGTGCCAAAGCATGAAAAGAGGAACAAAAATATTCTTCAACAGGTTTGAGATTTGTAAAACATTGAGAATTTAGTCCTAGCGGCATCTCCAGGTTTAAGTTTCTTCAAATGTCCTCCTTGTTTAGTCTTCAAACAACAGAAAGTGCAGTCACTGAGGGACTTTCTCAAAGGGTGGAGGTCTGAGGTTCAGCAAGTCTATGTTATCGCCATGATCTATGAAACTACTCGACTTCAGACTTTTATCTCTCCCTCTGAGCATCATACTGCCTTCCTCTTCTGTATTGTTCATTCTCCAAACTAACCATTCCTCCATCTAGGCTAGCTAGGGATTGAAAGAAGTCCGTTTTCATCTGCAGTGTCCAAGATCTTGCATATTACGGGCGACTCAACCTGTGGCAGAATAATAACCAGGTTAAGGGTTATCGATATGAAATGATCACACTGTCGCATTTCGTAAGCCATAACATCAAACCAAAATAAAATTGTAGTCAAATCTCAAAGACATTTTGTTTGCCACTCACCCCAAGAACATATTGACAGGTCTGAGGTTCCAGCATGTAAACTGTAACAGCATGAGGAGACTCGGACTCCTTACACCTGAGACAGAACAGGTAGGTGTTAGTGGCAGCATTCAACAAACCCAAAAACCTCATAGCATCAAGAAGTTTGGATATCTCACTTGAGCTTGACTATAACCTGTCTCGGTTTCCCTGTTAGGTCACAAACATCTCCACGGCCATAGAAGCGAGATACGACCCTGATGAGGTATCACCAAGACAACATGACACATTAAAATATGACACAGATAATATATCTATATACTCACACATACACACGTACAGGGAGTCTATATATATATTTTTTATTTATATTATTCAATTTTTTAAAGCACCTTGTATGTGAGGGAAATATAAATCATACTTGACTTTCTGCGCTCCATCGTCTTTCAAATGATAAGATCGTGCCACGTTTTTCTTGGCCCAGTCAATATGATCCTCAGTGTTCCAGCTGCCCACCACCACAATGTTCTTCCCTTGTTCTTTATCCTTCAACCAAATGCACAAAATGCAATTTAGCACCTATCATATAATCCAGACCTTTACACTATACTGGGAATTATTATATTTTCTAAAGAATGCAAAGACTTCACAACTCTTACCTCATGATACTGGTGGACATGCTTTCCGTAACAGAATTCATACTTCCACCATCCAACGCCCTAGACAGAAACAAACATATGTTAAACTTGAAGATCTACAATTATAGAAAAAAAATCCATCCATCCATCCTCACCCCATGCAGACAGTATGAGCCACTCAGAAACTCCTTGATCAGCTGTTCATCAGTCAGACGGGAGATGTGGGTGGTGCCAACGGTGACCTGGGCTTGCCCACCCACTGTCAGGGGCTTATGGGTAGAGGTATATGCCTCTTCTTTCACTGGAGATGTATCCTCCTTAGCAAGGGAGACAGAGGGATTACATTTTTACAATACATTAAATACATTTTTATATACTTTTCAGAACTATTTTTTGCAGCAGTTATTCGTTATCGCCCCTTATCCCCAAGTAGGTTAGTGTGAATGCAGAAGATAAAGGGCAGATGCGTACTCACCCTGGATCTTCTCTGATCTCTTTCGCCACTTGAGCTGAACGGTGGTTTGAGCAGCTCTTCCTGCTCACGATCCAGCTGGGACAGACTCTGAGGTCTGAGAGGGGAGCCACCCAGAGCCTGGCAAAAGATGTCATTCACTGGGGACAACTTGAACCTGAGGAAAGATGGGCTTGATTCTGTCACAAAGGATTAAAAAGGACTAAAAATGGAAATTGACTTTGAATGTGTTTGTGTATGTACCTGTATTTCGGGTGTGGACAGAGGAGGGGTGTGAGCACCACTACTTCATACTGACAGGTGGTGACCTCAGCGATCGTGAGGATCTCATGTTTTGCCTCCGGGTGGCAGACGTACAGCACTGTGGTACAGCGAGGGTTATTCTGTTTCAGAGAGCATTCAGTCCCATGTCCCATCTCTACAGGATAGTATGGTGTCAACTGACCCTCTATATTCTTTGTTGGCACCTGGGAACACAGAGAGTTTTAAAAACATCCTCAGGTGACACACATTTCCTACCTTTATATTTAACAGCTACAAACCTGTGTGTTGGTGTTTGATCTTTCTGATTCAGAGTCACTGGATTTTTCCATTTCTGATTCTGAGGAGCAGATAATATATTGATCAAATATTTAATACTTTACTAGAATATGTAAAGAAATAATTATAAAAACTTAAGCTTAAAAATTAACCAACCTGCACTCCCTTTTTTCATGGTACCCAGATAGTATTCCTGAATGTTGATCTTCTGAGGAACCATTGACAAATTAGACCATTGAAATGTTTATATTACTTAGAAATATCTTAATATAATCCAACCACATACACTAATGTTTGGGATCGGTAAGATTTTTTAAAAGAAATTATTACTTTTATTCAGCAAGGATGTATTTAATGGATCAGGTGACACTGAAGACTGGAGTAATGGCTGCTGAGAATTCAGCTTTACCATCACAGAAATAAATATTTAAATTGAAATCAGTTATTTTAAATTAATTAATGATTAAGTAATGATATTTTACAATTACTGTTTTTACTGTATTTTTAAACAAATAAATACAGCCTTGGTGAGCATAAGAGACGTCTTTCAAAAACATTGCCAAATCTTACCAATCCCAAACTTCTGAGCAGTACTGTATGCATTTCTAATCAAATAGAAGGAACGCTATAAATAAGGATCTGGCATGTTCTTTAACAGCAAACATCATAACCAGTGATTTTACCTGCCCCGTCTCCTTGTCCTCATGGTACTGCCGTACATGCTTCCCGTGGCACACTTCATATGTCCAGTATGACTCGATCTGTCACAGTTGTAATAAAAGCAATTCATATGGCCGTGTTTATTAAACTATAAACAGAAACTGAGAAATGAAACTCACTCTGTAGGAGCAGCTGCTCTGTTTGAATAACGGCTCCAGCAGCTCAGCTGGACTCGGTCCATCATACTCCTTCACGTCATCCTTCAAAAATGAGACGGACAGTAAACTGATCAAATAAAACGGAACTAAACGATACACAGAATGGCTCAAGATAATAATAACTAAAAAAACTGGCCATGCATAACCACACCTCCTGGTTGCTGGACAAAGATGGCAATAAACATTTGTACTTTTCTTTTTCCGCAGTTGTCATGATAACATAGTCATCTTCTTTGTACAGGCCTCCTGACGTTGACTGCAGAGAAAGGGATATTATTACATATTAGTGTCGCTGAGGAAATATATCAACTTCGCGCTGTGGATCGCCAGATCGGCTTTCACCGTGGATGAAGCGGAGTTCAGTCCGGGGTCGTCACATGTGGTTGCCGCAAACCAGCCGGCCGCTCTTTCATAATGGCTCTGGGATAAATGCAGAGCACTAATTCCTAGTATGGGTCACCATACTTGGCCACGTCACTTCACTCACTCGCTCACTTCATCGAATCCGCCCGCCACCGCTCACTCTAGCCCGCCATGTGTTTCGTTGTGAAAGGGAAACTACTTTGTCTGGTCTTCCAAAAGAGGACACGACTAGAAATCAAGGCGGGGCATAGAGGAGAAACAATAATGTACAGTATGTGGAAAATAATGTGTTTTTTTTACCTTAAACCACATAAACTCATTTCATTACACCAAATACACAAAATAATGTTCTTTTTAGCAACATCATATGACCCCTTCAACTTCTGCAGAAGCAAACAACAACTGACAAATCCATGAGATCCAGAGAGACAAACTAAACAGCTCTACTTGCTATTTTTGTACTTTAATACTTCATAATGCTGTTAGAGAGAATATTAACACTACAAGACAGCTCAAAACAAAACAGGACACATCCAGCTGTTATGAAGCGACCTCAGCCAACAAGCTGACAACTAACGTAAATAAACACGTTTGTATTTACAGCTGTCATGCGAAACGTCTGGGTTTATTAGATGTCAAGACTCACCAGGGTGAAGTCTGCCCCGGGCCATTTGATTTTGAAGGGGATTTCATCAGAAAACACAGGAGATCCTGCACGATCTGCAGACACTCCGACCCAAATCAGCCCCAAAAACCAACGCCAAAACGCCCGCATCGCCCCTGATGAGCCTCCAAAAGCGCTATCGGGACATTAGAGAGAGACAGCTGGAGGAGAAGGGTCAGAAAAACGGTTACTACAGGTAATCGGTGAGATCTAATAGCCAACTGACTGCTGATAGTTTGACTAGAGTTAAAACAGGAAGCGCATCAGGACTTTGTCATCTTGCCACGTACATTTCCGGCATCAGACGGAAATTCCTCTCAGCCAATAGCGCGTGAGGAGCATGAACCGCTGTTAGTAATGCTGTCCTAATTTACGCTGCGATATCAAATGAATACTTATATTTTGGACGATTAAGAAAATATTATTTAAACTAAAAAAAAACGCAGTTGTGTAAGAGGGGACCATTTGTGCTAATCAATAATATTTTAAGAAATTGCAACTGTATTCATAAGCAAATATTTTACGTTGTCTTGTTCTCGTACACACGTTTATACATGTAATTTTCTCCAATAAATTACTTTACGTTGTTGTCTTGTTTATACAAACGTTTATGTATTTTTTAAACATTTCTTAAAGTATTTTTTTAATAAATATATAATATATATTGTATAATATAAATAATAATATATAATGTATATTTTTATATATAATTTAGTGGCACAATGGGCAAAACAAAAAGCAAAATTATCACATTATACTACTTCACAAAATATCTAAAACTAAAAATAACACAGATTTACTGCTATTTTCCAACACATTATGGCTCAAATAATAGGCCTATATACAATTCCATTTTTTTATCCAAAATATTGCTTTCATTTTTATGTTGTATCTTTGTATAGGCTATTGTAAAAAAAAAAAACCTAATGTAAAAGATTTAATTGCAGTGATTCACTGTTAAATAAATCATGTCTTGCTACATACAAAGGGATAAATATTAGTGTAATATTTGGATAAGGATAATAAGGATAATTGTATCATTTGACAATTCTGAGCTTTTTAACATGCACTACATGCATTTCAATACATCTTCTCATAATACTATTCCCTGATCTTCAGCTTTCCTCTGCTGAGTGGTTCCGTCCCATCAGGCTTCAGATAACCTCAGTAACTACTTACATCAGCCAGGGCATCTTTGGTAAACATCATATTTCTCCAGAGTGTTCATTTAAAACTATCAACCACAAATTGATCTCAACGCTGGCAGAGATGAGCATTTTCAGATTTTCACCAGTCCTTTCTTCACCCTCTCTGCTTTTCCATCTACAATACATGTTTTTAATTTGGATGCAACATGTGAAGGGTATTGCTTGTACTATTTTCATAAACAGCCAATTTAGTCTGAATAGTCTATTTTCCAGAATAATGGCAGGCAAAAACAGATTTCATTTCCCTTCTAGTGAAGAGGTTACTATTTTCGTAGCGAGTGTCATACTTGAATGGCCTTTCCACATGGTTTGTGGATCACTGAATAAATTATGTATTTTCATGTCATAGCAGGTCTTTTGATGCTGGTGGAGAGCCTCTCTTAATGTCACTAGAAATTAAAGCAAAGCTGAGAGCTTTGAGTGGAAAGTGGACCTCAATCATTGTCCAATCAGTGGAGGGCAGAACCTGCTTCTTTGTATACCAATTTGATGATGCTGATGGTTGAATCTTTGTTTCAGGAACATTTGCAGATAGATTAACTGTATGGTATTAAATAAACGTACAGATGTATGGTTCAAAATGTATGATCATTTACACTCAAATATATTATTGTCTAAGGTTTTTGCCCATGGAATGAAAGTAAGTAGGGTCCAAAACTACACTGGACAACATTAGAATATGGACAAAAGAACAGAGACATTTTACAATATCATATTTTGATATTATCTTTTGTGTTCTACAGAAGACAGAAAGTCATACAGGTTCATAATGACATGAGGGTGAGAAAATTATGCCAGAATTTTAATTTTTGGGTGAACTATACTTTTAAGAACTATTGTCTATTCAATAAACAAATGAAAAAATACTGGATCCTGACAAATATGATGTATTTCTCAAGGCTGCATCTCTGTACTAATATTTAGGCCATCATTGTGCCCAAATACAAATTCAGACAGCTGTCATGTGTTTTTTTTTTTGTTTTTTTTTAGGAACAAAGATGTCAATTCTTTCTCTACTGTAAACAAAACATACACTGAACAAAATTATAAACTAGGCTGGCCACAATAAAAGTAGGGTGACCATACGTGCCATTTTCCCAGGACGCGTCCTGGCCAGGATTTCTATATTGCACACGCAAACAAAGCCAAAACCTAGATCTTTTAGGCAATATAGAAATCCTGGCCAGGACGCGTCCTGGGAAAATGGCACGTATGGTCACCCTACTTTTATTGTGTCCAGCCTAAGGCACACCTGTGCAATAATCATGCTGTCTAATCAGCATCTTGATATGCCACACCTGTGAGGTGGATGGATTATCTCGGCAAAGGAGAAGTGCTCACTAACACAGATTTAGACAGATTTGTGAACAATATTTGAGAGAAATAGGCCTTTTGTGTACATAGAAAAAGTCTTAGATCTTTGAGTTCAGCTCATGAAAAATGGGGGCAAAAACAAAAGTGTTGCGTTTATAATTTTGTTCAGTGTAATTCATGCAATATGTATAGCTACTAATATCTTATCAAACATTTCTCTCCCCACAGAAAACGTGCCTTTCTGTTTCTCTCAGAAAAACAATGAGCTTCTTTACAACAATGCTTTCTTTTGTCTCTGAAATGAAGCCCAAGCCCTTCTCATCCAGTAGAGGGCGCAGTCGTTCTGATAACTGGGCTTATACACCCCACGTTTAAGGTGATGTCCTACGGTTTGCCAGCGTGCTTGGCAGTTCATCTGCCGGTCGAAGTGAGCAGTGTGAAGCAGCCTGTGTAGGGATACTGAGGCAGCGTTGGCTCTGAACAGAGGAAATGACATAATGACCCTCTGAACTCCCTGCCCACGTTCCAGTGCTCTTCGAGCAGCGTCTTATGTCCCGGGGTGTGGTCTCATACTCCGTTTACCAGCGCTGGAATCTCTCAGCCCAACTTAAACATCCTCCAGATTCACATCTCTCGTACGCTCTCTAATTAGCTCCATATGATGAGACTGATGCTCTACTACTAAACAACGCGCAAGGGAAAAAAAGGTAATTTTTCTCTTCTGATGAAAGATAGAGTACCATTCTTTCTATGCGATCTCAGCAGAACTCAGCAGCTCGTGTTCTTTCTAGGACTTCATCATTAGAGCACATTTCTCCAGTTCTCCAACATTTACACTGGCTCCCAGTAAAGTATCGCATTGATTTTAAAATTTTGCTTCTCACATTTAAGGCACTTCACAGCCTTGCTCCACCGTATCTTACTGACCTTCTCCACATCTACACTCGATCTCTCTTGTGTCGCCGCGTATACGTTTAAGTACCATGGGAGCAAGAACTTTTAGTTTTGCGGGCCCTCGCCTATGGAACTCTCTTCCCCTCAATATACGGAACAGTGACAGCCTTCATACTTTTAAATCTCGTTTTAAGACTTATCTTTTTACCCAGGCTTTCTTATGACTTGCGCTTATTAATTGCTCTTATTATTGCTCTTGTAAGCCTTTATTGTATTTATGATGTATGCAGTTGTGCTGTTGAATTTTGTAATGCTGGCAGGACTTGTTTATTAATTGTTACTGTTTTTACTAGTTTGCTTGCTGTAAGGTGACCTTGGGTGGTTAGAAAGGCGCCATTCAAGAAAATTAATTATTAAATAACTTACAAAATAGTTAGAAAACTTTATGTGAGGCGTAATTTTACAAACAGCACGAGTTCTCCGCGAGCTCTCTGTCTTTCCCTCTCAAAATGCGCAAATGGCTTCATATCACCACATCGCGTCTGCAGTGTAAGCGAGCTGCACAGTTGACACAGGAATTGTCACAGTTTACATGCATCGTCACTAAAGTTTATAATTTGCATCTCTTTTTTAAGTTTGGCCAGTATTTAAACCATTCAGCACTCGTGCGCTCTCCAGAGAGAGCATACTCAACAATTGCCCCATTGTAAAAATAAAAATACACAGCATGATCAAACATTTAATTACATATTTTTGAAAAAAAAAAAAAAGTCTAAAAATTCCCCCCTCCACCACTCAACTGAAAAAAAAATTAAAAATCTTCCCTCGGCTCCCACACGAGTCACCTAACGGGAATTCAGCCCATTTTCAAAAATGAAACTCAGGCCCTGAATGAATGTCTGTAAAAATCCTGATTAAAGTATCACTATAAATAATTCTACATGTTAAAAAGAAGCCTTTTTTATCATGTAGATAAAAACAGATAAAAAAAAAGGCCCTCTAAAACAGAGAGGGACACTCTCTGTTAGGAGAAATCTCGCCCACTCCCTGAGAAAGTCAATATTTTAATTTTCTTAAATAAAAATCGCTAGAGACGCCAGAATTCTCTATTGCATTCTGTTGTGCTCCTATGCACATGATGTTCAAATATGCTGTGCTATGGTATGCTGAGGAAATCTCTCTCTCTCTCTCTTTGAAGGGCCTTTTTATTTAAAAAATGTGCTTTATGTGCCTTTTTCTGTTTGCTTGGAGGCATTTGTAAACTGCAGTAATAAAATAACTTGACATTTTCAACATCTTTTTAGATAATTTATTTTTGCGATATTTTTGGTTTGTATCGATAAGCAGTATCGTATCGGTATCGATAAAATGTAAACGATACCCATCCCTACCCCGGAATCGATCGCAAAATCCACCGAGGGGGGCCCCTCTGGGACCACATGCTGAGGGCCCCCAAAACACTAAACACGCCCCTGCTTATGATACCAAGGCAAACAAAACGAAACATTTAAGTGAAACACACAAATGACCAGAAGAGAAAGATTTATCAATACGGTGAACGTACATCAGATGTTACTAACCGAATCTGTACTTTAAAAAAAACAAAGCGACATTTTTGTGGGCGAATTGACAGCTGTACCTGCTCGTCTTAAGACTTATCTTTTTACCCAGGCTTTCTTATGACTTGCGCTTATTAATTGCTCTTATTATTGCTCTTGTAAGCCTTTATTGTATTGCTGTATTGAGTGTGAAGTTTAAATCAGGTTGAACTGGTAACTTAGTCCAAACAAGGCGCGCCCTGTAGTGTAAACCTAGCACAGATTAGTAGTTTCTCTCCATGTTTCTGATTGATTTTTTAAGTAAATGAATAGTTTTGATTATTTCTACGCACTTACTCATATTTTTGGTTTCCTCACCTTTGAAGCGCTTGACTGTTCTGGATTATTTGTGGACTGACTATAACACCAACCAATAGCTTTCGAGACCGGTTCTGAACGATCCTTTCATTGGTTGAACCTAATGAACGAACATTCCCCTTCACTGGAGTAATCTATATATCAAATAAATGAGGCATCTCGTTCGTAAACGAGAAATCATTTATTTTAATATTGTCTTCTTAATTATATAAGGTTCTTATTATCGAAAAAAATTCACTAAGTTTCGATCAGCTTAGTTAGTGTTTTTAACAAATTCAGTAAATGATTCAATGACTGCAAATGCTGTAATGCTGCAAAAATCACTTGTTGCCAGGTACTTGCTAAACACGAGAACTTAAATCAAATCAGTGAACGACTCTATTCAGTGAACTGATGCAAAAGATTTGAGTAACTGGAATGAATCAGAATCCCCTCGTCTAATGCAAATAGATTTGACATTTTATCAACCTAGAAGTAATCTGGTTCATTCCTACTCGTATGACTGCAAATATTTGTTAACAGTGTTTGATTTAAATCAAAGTTCACACTTTTTTAGCAGAGTATACAGAAAGCGTTGCACCCTCAGACTGTGCTTATGCCAAAACACACAGTAGACACACAGCAACATAAGTAACACTGTGACATTTCGGTTTTAGCCTTTGCCCTGTGTCCTGAGAGACTTTCACGTGTAAGAGCTGACAGTAATGATAGGGACAGGTCTCATCTTGCTCTTTGTGACAGCTAATGGTCTTATTTTTCTCACAAACATTGCTCTTTTTTTTATTATTTTATTTTAAGGATTTTTCAGAGTAAACAGTAAACATAGAGCAAACAAACAACATTGTCTCAGACTTCACACGCACTCACAAAGAAAAAAAATAAAGAAATAGAAATAAAAACGAAAATAAAAAGAAATAAAAATACACGTTTAATACCTTAGACATAAATTATAATGCTTACAATAATAAATACAGGTTCAGTAACTAAAGGTACCATATAAAGAGCTGCAAAACAGTCAATCATTAGAAATGCCTGAAGGTAATGTACAACTCAACCCACATAGGAAACATTAGATATTGGTTTGGCTGCTAGTTTGTCTAAATATCCGAGAAATGATCCCCAGACAGCAGAAAACTTTTCAATAGAGTTAGACCTCAGAAATCGGAGTCTTTCCATTTGTATGACAGAAATCATGTCCATAATCCAAATTTGAAAAGAGGGAGGTGAAGATGACTTCCAGTTCTTTAATATAAGTCTCTTGGCCACGATCATACCCAGAGTGAGGGCCTGTTGTAAAGTTTTTGGAAGGCTAGAGGTGTACAAACATTGCTCTTAAATGAACTATTTACTATTGAAAGTTGCACATCCCACACAGTAATGAAAGAGCACATTCCTCACAAAGACATGAAGTGGCTGGGTTTTCTAGCTCTTGATAGAAACTATGCCATTCACAAGATTTTATCATTTTACTTAAACGAACTCAAACAGAAAACAAACTGAGCAAAAAAAAAAAGTTTCTGGAGGTTTGGTTTATAAGAAAAAAAAAACATTAAAATTAAGGGTTGTACTCATTGGCTTAATGATCCAGTCACACAGGTTCTTGAGTCAGAACGGACAACTTTTATGATGCTCTTTTGTTTGTTTTGGTGTTTAAAAGTCAATATGAACCTGAAGCCTCTTCAAAATTTCTCATTTTTTGTTCCACTGAAAAAACAACAACAGCATGGAGAATAAATAATGACCTTTTTTTTTTTTTTTTCATTTTTAGGTGAGCTTTTCAGGATCACAAAAAGAGCTTTTGAGAAATTTAGAAGTTTGTAAAACCACAATGTATAAAATATAATAATAATTTAAAAAAAGTACTAACCATTTCCACAACATTCAAGTGGGTTGATGTGGAAACAAGGAATGAAAAAAAAAAAACCCTGAACTTTATTCCTCTTTGTTGCAACCATGCTATTTGAATATTGGCTCAGGTAGATTTTCATATTTCGAATACAGTTTTTTTTTTTTTTTTTTTTTACAGGTGCAACATAATTTAGGAGGTGTTTCCATCTTTATTCATGAAAACAGTCTTCTGGTTAATATGATACAGCTGCCAAAGTTATTTATATTGATATTTTTTTCTCTCTCTGCAGAGGATTTAGCGGAGACAGAGACGTCAAGACTGTATGATAAGGATGGGAATTCTTCAAGTGCTGAAAACTCAGTTGCTGTGCCATCTCATTATCTGTTATGTGTTCCTAGTCAGTGGGTTCATTATCAACCTGCTGCAGCTTTGTACTCTACCACTGTGGCCCATTAACAAGCAGCTTGCACGCAAAATCAACTGCAGATTGGGTTATTCCATTTCTAGTCGTAAGTCCTGCAAGCTGTCACATGTGAGCTCACATCTTCCAAAGAAAGATACTGACATAACCAGCCATGATGCAACAAGTTTCCTGTGCTTATTTTGTCTGCACTGAAAAGGAAGTACTGCATGAAGCGCCAAAATCACATAAAAATAGTAACAAATTAAAAAGAGGTCAATAATATTTGTCACGGTCATGGAGATCATGATTATCATGTCTCACCTGTTTAAGACAGATTGCATTGTACCACAATTGTATTGTAGGATACACAAAAACTCAAGCCATTATTATATAACAATGTTGCGCTGAGGGTAACAAAACAGGAAATTGGTATTTTTTGAATATTGCAAATTGTTCTAACATATATTTACATACATACAAAGATGATGAACTTGTTGGACTACTACACATTCATGAATATGTAAATGCATTCTGCATTATGAATATATGCATCACAATTCAGTATGTATTTTTTTCTCTGTTTGTTCAGAATTGGTGGCATTATTGGAGTGGTGGTCCGGGACAGAATGCACACTTTACACAGCGCCAGAAAGCTATAAACTTTATGGCAAAGAGAACGCCATTGTTGTCCTAAATCATAACTTTGAGATCGATTTTATGACCGGCTGGACCTTCTGTGAGAGATTTGGCGTTTTAGGGGTAAGACAAAAAAAGTTACATAAAAAAAACTTGCTTTCAGACATCATAACAAGTGTGTGATTCTAAATGATTCTTAATTTGTAGTAATACAAATTTTTAAGACTTAATATTGTCATGATACAAATAGACTGTTAGACGGTGTCATGTGATTGTCATATTTTGCTTTTAGAGCTCAAAGGTGTTGGCAAAAAAGGAACTTTCCTTTGTTCCTGTGATTGGCTGGATGTGGTACTTCCTTGAGATCGTCTTCTGCAAAAGGAAATGGGAAGAGGATCGCAAGACAGTAGTGCAAAGCCTGCGCAACCTTCGGGATTACCCAGAAAACTTTTGGGTATATTTGTGAAATCTCATTCTGGTCATTTTACTAGATTTCAGATTTTTCTTTTCCTTTACTTTAAACACACAATTAGTTAAAGGAATAGTTAACCTGTTCACACAAAAATGAAAAATCTGTCATGATTTACTGACACTCATGTTCCAGCTCATATGCTGTTATTTTTTTCTGTGGAACAAAAAATGCGAATTTTTTTTTATAAAATATTAATGCAGCTTTTTCCATGTGATGATAGTGTTTTTGCTCTAAAAAAGTACCATGGAAAGTAGTGGTAATAAATTTGTTATTCACTTGAGCTTTTTTTTTATTTGAGCTTTTCTGTCTCCTCCTGTGGTTGATGTTCAATTTTATGATGCATCTATAGTTCCTGTTGCACTGTGAGGGCACACGATTCACAGAAAAGAAGCACAAGATTAGTATGGAGGTGGCAGAGAAGAAAGGTCTGCCCAAACTCAAGTACCACCTTCTACCTCGGACCAAGGGCTTTTGTGTCACGGTCCAGAACCTCAGGGGAACGGGTGAGAGCTTCTTTTCCTTTAAGTAATGAGGAACCCATAGTAACATTGCTTTTATGGCTAATCAGTCTTTTGATGTCTTTTCAATTTACATTTAAATGAAAGAAAATGTATGTTTGGCCGATGTAGCCTCTAAAGATTTGGCTCGCTGACTTGGTTTGTGTCTCCTCTGTAGTTACTGCTGTGTACGATTCTACACTTAATTTTAGAAACAACGAAATGCCAACTTTACTAGGGGTGCTCAACGGGAAAAAGTACCATGCTGATTTATATGTGAGGTAGGAATGAAAGAAAGAATTTTCTTCACATTGCCCTTTGGCAAGATTTAACAGCCTGTTGTTTTTTTAAATACTTTGTGATAATGTCTTCTGCTATATCAAAGTTCAATATGCAGTCTCCATAATCATTTATAAATGTTTTAGTTTAATGACCTACTATATGAATACATTGTCAGTTGCAACATTAAAATAAACCGTCATGGATTTCCTTGTGTGTTTATTAGGCGAATTCCTCTGGACACAATCCCAGAGGATGAGTCTGAATGTGCGGCCTGGCTTCACAAGCTCTATCAGGAAAAAGTAAGTGCACTACCTGCATTAGGTGGAGGTGTTTTTGTTCTGGTCAGTGTCATTTCAGTATAGTATTATAGCATGTATTAATATTTTGAATTGACTTTTATTTTTATATTTTAGTATTTCTATTTAGCTTGATTTTAATTTCAGTTTTAGTACTTAAAGGGATAGTTCACCCAAAAATGAAAATTCTGTCAATTACTCACCCTTACTCGTTCCAAACCCAGAAGACCTGGGTTCATCTTCGGAACACAAATCACGATTTTTTTTTATGAAATCCATGAGCTTTCTGACCCTGCATAGACAACAATGGAACTACCACGTGCAAGGCCCAGAAAGGTAGTAAGGACATTGTTAAAAAAAGTCCATGTGACATCAGTGATTCACCCATAATTTATTTCTTTGCACACAAATATTCTTGTAGCTTCATAAAATTACGGTTGAACGACTGATGTCACATGTCGACTATTTTAACGATGTCCTTACTACCTTTCTGGGCCTTGAACGTGGTAGTTCCATTGCTGTCTATGCAGGGTCAGAAAGCTCTCACATTTAGGGTGAGTAATGACAGAACTTTTATTTTTGGGTGAACTATTCTTTTAAACAAAAATTTGAAAAAGAACCATTTTTCTTCTAACATACTTTATTTCTGCGTTATTTCAGTTAATGAAAACATTTTAATAGTTTTAGTTATAGCTAACAACAACAACACTGGTGCTGGTATTAGCATTTTAGTTAGTATTTGCATATCATAGTGGACAAACATGGGCATGGTGTAATTTTTGTTGTGCTATCTCACACAGGATGAATTCCAAGAGCATTACAGACAGACAGGGCGTTTTCCGGGTGCCATTACAAGCCCGCCACATCGACCTTGGGCCCTGCTGAACTGGCTCTTCTGGGTTTGCTTGCTGGTCTATCCTCTCTGCATGTTACTGCTGCAGTTGCTGCTATCAGGATCCACCTTCACTGTCGTCTGTACATCAGTCTTCTGTCTAGCAGGTACTTGGGATAAATACAAGTGCGCGGGTGGTATTTTCATATTGATCAGAATTTAAGATGGTGTAACTAATAGCAAAATAATAAAAATGCAGCTGATGATTTTTTTTAGTCAATCTTTTTTGTCATCAAGCAACAAAGGAATTTTATACTGCTGCTATTTTCCTCCAATCTGTTTTTTCAAAAAAATAAAAATATAAAGGAGACCAATTAGGTGCTAGAGCAGTAAGTATATCAACCATTTCTATCTGGATTTACTGCATGCTGGTCAATTCATAAGCGCATGAATGAATGATATTTTAATGCATTTAAAGTGCCCTTAAATATCATAGCATGTGAGCACAGGATTAAAGATTCATTTCAGATGTTAAAGTTTCCATCTAAACACTAAATGCACACAAAACAAATCAGATATGCTGTAAGAAATCATGCATCTACTAGATTTTCTGTTGAAATTAAGCTTTAATTTCTCTTTTACTTAGTACAGGGTTCCCACACCTGTTGACCAAGGAATTTCAATGAGTTATGATTACTGGGGAAAAATTTATTTCTAGTGGATGATAGCTAAGTATAACTAGATCCGTAGTGTTCTAGCGTTCACAAATTTTCAAAAATTCCCTGATATTTGTAGGTTTTCCATGTCCGTGGGAACCCTGTTGGTATTATGATCTAATGCAGTGGTTCTCAGCCTTTTTTCCCTGGCATCCTTGGTTGAGAACCACTGATCTAATGAATGATATTATGAATGAGCCCTAGTTTAGTTATGAAGCATGCTAATGTGACTGGCTGTTGTGCTGTAACTGATGAATTTTAACTTTTATTTTCAGTGTCAGTTGGTATCCGCTGGATGATCGGACAGACTGAGATTGACAAGGGTTCCAACTACGGAAGAGATGCAAATGAACAACAACTGAAAGACTGTCATCCACCAGGGCAACAAGATCATGCTATTGTACGGTCATGAGGGCATTTTCAGAACAGGAACTGGCATTAGCCAAGTGAAACCACCTTCATGAATGAAATTCGAGGAAGTCGCCACGAAGTTTTCAGAAAGAAAGCTTCTCTGTTTTGATTTACACATTAAGGTTTTTTTTTTTTTTTTTGAAAGACAAGTAGGCTATTTTAAAAAATGTTCTGTTTATTAATATTCTTTTTTTTTTTTTTATATTGCAAACACTGTTGGAGGAGCAGAGAACCAGCAGTTGATGCTTGTGTGAGAGCAAGTTTGTCCACCCGTTTGAGTGCAGCAGCAGAAAGGCGGAGTCAGACTGGCCTCTTCCCTCTCATTGGTTGATTATGCTCTTGTACACACAGATGGTAAAGGCACGCCATTGGCCAGCACAAGGCAGAGCCGATGCAGCACAACTACTTATAGGCTTAAATATGACTTGTTAACAGTGGGCTCTGCAGCAAGGCAAACAAAAATGCCATTTTAACAAAAAAAGAAAATTAAAACCTTCTCTACTGTGACTTTCAGCCCCAGGTTTTCTTCAGTGAACACTCATTGAAATTGTACATACAGTCAGTCAATGCCAAACTCCCTCCATCTCCCATTCTCTGATGCTTTGTGCGGAGAACGTCCCTTGAATTAAAGTCTCCTAACATGTATTCCCTGTGACTCAATCACCAACAACGTGGCTATTAAATTTCAGCTTTACAATATGCTTTGTACAAAGAAAAACCCTAACCCTATTCTTACAGTATATACATAACGCACTCGCACATTTCATCCCATGTTACTGTACATGTAAGACTTGCCCCGCTTTTAACGTTGCGAGGGGCTCGTATCGAGCAGAGTGCATCTGTTTTTCCTTCTTCCTCCCTCATGTCGTGTGAAGTAGTGCTAGCATTTATGTAAACAATAAGAGAATACACGTCTTTCCCCGTCACTCTTCATCTGTGCAGACCTGCAATTGAAAAGACATGAGATTGATGTGTTAGTGCCGTTTCCATCAGCCTCATCCAAGCAGCCAATCAGCTGACAGCATGAGATGGTCTATCTCACCCCTCTGTAATTAGTGATGCAACGAAATTAATTTTTTACCTAAACCAAGATTCAAATTTCTATTTAGCCCAAAAAACAAAAGTTTATTTAATAATCAATTAGAGCACATTTATTTGATAATCAACAAACATAAAAATTATAAGCAATTAAATTGCACATAAGGCAAGTCTTCATATCAGCTTTTTAAATTAAATAAGTTTCTACTCCAAATCATTGTTGAAATATAAACTTTCTTGACAGCTTTATTCAACCTGTTAAGACATTAAAGAGAATCAAAATGACATTGACTGATTGAATTTTGTTAGAAAAGTGACCCGAATTTTAAAGCTAAGACTTTGTTTAATAGTAAAGTATCTGAGCACAGAGCTTATCGCGATTATTGGATGGTAGGCACACTACAAATAATGTTTTTGTGAAGTTGTTCACGTATCAACTGAAAACAGCAAGGACTAAAAGATCATTCAAATGAATGTTCATTAAAAATGTAAAATCAATATTGTCAACCCAAGCCAAGTTTTCGTCCATATTTAGTTGGCAAATTTTGGTGCATCACTAAAAAAAAATCATTGATTGTTTGTGTTTATTGCACAAAGTGAGAATTTAGTTGTGTCAGCGTCTGCTTTCATGTTTTTTCAAGTGTGTAACATGTTGGTGGATGTACTAAACGTGCTGGTTGGATCTAATTTGGGTAACAGATTGGAAATTTGGCATTCTGTACAAATTTGGCACCAGAAGCCAGCGCCTCATCCCTTTCGTATGAGTAACCCTATGAATGAGCTGAAGGAAATAACAAGCTGTATGGGCGAGGAGGAGTTCATACCTTGACAAAGGGGTGGTCCAACAGGGCACTAGCGGTCCAGCGCCGCTTCGGTTCACTCTCCAGGCAGTGGACCAGGAAGTCCTTCCCCTCTGTGCTCAGCTTTTCAGGAATGGGTGGTTTGTGGCCCATTCCCACTTTATACATGATCTGGAAGTTATGCTCATATTCATGCCACGGCCTCTGAATTAGCAAACAGGATAGAACATGAGTTACTTAAAGTAACATGATTTTTGTAGATTTTTTTCACACTAAAAAAACCTGTCACTGAATGATGGTACTACAAAAACAATAAACTTTAAAGCTGGTGAATACCTGAACTGAATCTTGTTTTGTTGTAATTGGTGGAAATTTGATTAATTACATTTCAGGAAGCCCTATCCAGCAGTACCAGTTTGGTTGTTTGGGCTTGTCTACACATGCCCAAACAACCAAACTGGTTGTAAGAACAAAGAAAATTCCTTTTGATTTGGTGTTGAATGAGAGTGGACATGTTTTCACAACAGATAGCTATCTTCAAACCAGTTTGAGGAAAAGCTGGCACATGGGTAAATAAAGAACCAAACTTAGGCATAACCATAAAAAATGCGCACAGACCAGGTTTTTACCTTTCCAGTGACCATTTCTATAAGAACACAACCCAGGCTCCAGATATCAGCAGCACGGCCATGACCTTCACCCTTTGCTCTTGTGATGACCTCAGGAGCCATGTATGCTAGAAAAGAGAGAAGACAATGTATTTTGTGGTAATTACCACAATGCTACATATGCCAGATAGTGTTCTTTTATTGTTATTCATATACTATTACAGTATTTAAGTTTTTAATTAGCTTTTATTTTTATATTTTCCATTTTAATTTTAGTTTAAGTTTGTCAATTTATGTGCTTTTATCATTTAATTTTTTATTTCGCTTTTATTTATTTCAGTTGTAGTATTTTAATCGTACTTAAACTTATTTCAGTCAGATGCCAAGGCAACATTAATGTTTGTTTAAGTTTTTGTAAGTTTAAGTCTCTCATCTAATATTAATATTTAATTTTAACTTAAAGCAAACTATTTTTGAAAGTTAACAAGATTGATAGTTTGCATTTAAGCTATATTTAACACTTAAACGTCCTTTTATATTTTACATTTCAAAATGCTACCATTTGTTAAACATTCTTAATATTTATCGATACAACCTGTGATGAGGTAACTGCTGTGTTGTTGTTGTTAAACTTTCAAAGATAGTTTAATTGAAATAAAGTATAAATATATGAAAAACTTCAACGAAAATGGCAACTAACTAAAACTAAGTAGTAACTAAAACTGAAATACAGCTAGATAAAATAATTTAAAAAGGCAAAAACTAATAAAAATGAGAAAAACAACAACTAAAATGAAAATATAACAGCTACTGCAAAACATTAATAAATATTATAAAAGTATATAAATAATACTAAAATAAAACCGTAATGAAACTTTTAGTGACGGACATTGTGCAACTTTTCATACTGTTGAAGTCTTCCAGGAAGCGTTTCAGCTTGCCAAGTGACCCTTTATCATGAGATATGATGATACCATTAAAAAAAGCATAAGATACTCTTTTGTGTTTAATTTTTGACAGCACTGGTGATAAGAAAACAGTTTAAAACAAATGTCTAGACCTCCAGCATGCTTCACAGAGTTTTACATCAAAAAGAACATGTGTTTTGAGATCTACAGTAAGGATAGTGTTTCGGTATGCCAGGTGTGGCTTTAGGACACATCGCCATACTGTTCAAAAAGTCTGACATGCCCTCTGGTGTCTAAACCTGGGAACTACAACTTTAAGTCTCTCTCACCTGCTGTTCCCAGTGTGCTGTTCACCTCTCCAGGCATGGTCTGAGCGTTGTTCTTCAGCTTCACTGAGCAGCCGAAGTCCCCTAGCTTTATCAAGCCCGATGACGTGAGGAAGATATTGGCTCCTGGGACGTAAAAGAATAACAATAAATAGCGATGCAATAAAATAATTATTAGCTAGACATTCCATTAACTAGCTAATTATGAAAATGTCATTTAGTACATCTGCATCTATCATTTTGATGAAGAAAAAAGTAACGGAGAAAATTAAAATCTTGACACAAATGAAACAATAAATGAACACCTTTAATGTCACGGTGTACAATGCCGTGTTCATGGAGCACGTTGATTGCCGTCGTTATCTGCTTGCTGTAGAGGCGGATGACGTGCTCCTGCAGACCCAGTCTAGACACTTCCTCCAGGGTCCCTTCATCACAGTACTCCATAAAGATATACATCTCTTCCTGCAAGAGCCAACAGGGAACAATAAGGACTAAAAGTACAGAAGAGACGACCAGACCTTCACATAACACAAACACACAAAGCTTTTTACCCTGTGCAACTCAACACCAAAGTAGCGGACAAGGTTGGGATGTTTGATTCCTTCAAAGATCTTCAGCTCATCCGCCGTTTCCTTTATGGTTTTGTGGTCATTGGGCTGAAAGCGAATCTGGAAGCAAATTCAGTTACATTTATTGAAGTGCTTATAGTGCTTTATATATATGAAATTAATATACTACAGTCTCAAGCACATACCTCCTTCATGGCCATCAGTTCTCCAGTGTCCACATTGATGCATGTGTAAACCTTTCCATACTGCCCTTCGCCTGTCAACAAAGAGGAAAAGTGTTATTAAAATAATACCACAAAAAAGCCTCTACTATGTAATGTGCACATACCGATGAACACTGACCTATTTTGTTGCCTCTCTGCCATTTGAATGTGACCTTGCGCAGACCCACGTGCATGACGTTGTCGTAGGATTTGGGGGTGTTGCATACCTGTCCGATGATGTTTCGTCGTCTCATGAGCACATAGTGCTTGTCGTCAAAGATGCGTACGGAGCGCCGCACAGCCTCCATAGGGCTCTGACGTGCTGCAGTGTCTGCAGGACAATTTTTAAATGTCAAAAATTAAGGACAAAAGGGTTGCTAAATACATTATATTTGCAAATCTTCATAATAAATTCTAATAATAAATCATACATTAAAATAAAAATGCTGTTTAAATGAATCAATTCAAAACTGACTTAAACATTTGTTCCGTCACTGAAGTCTCAGTGTGGTATATTTCATGTATTAAAATGTTTTAGTTAAAATATACACTATAGTTTGAATGTTTGGGGTTGGTATGAATCTTTTAACGTTTTTATTGTCAAGGCAGGATTTATTTGATCAAAAATACAGTAAATCTGTATTTTTGGGGAATCACAATGTCAGCTTAACATCGTGATGTCTGTTAGCCATCAGCGATGGACGATGGCATCGCCTATCAGCCCAACCCTAATTGTCAGTGCTGAAATCCGTAATGCTGCTTAATATTTTTGTGTATACCGTGATACATGTAACAATATAAAATTCTTTACTGTCACTTATGATCAGTTTAATGCATCCTTGCTATATAAAAGTATTAATTTCTCGCCAAAACACAACAGTAGTGTGTGTACTGTAGGTAAATATTTATTTTATAATACTGTATATAGAACTTTGTCAGAAGGTGTGAAAAATATAGATATATACTTTAAGCTATTTTGCACAGATGTACTTTCATCTATCCTCTTTCATGACATGAACTCATCATAATTTCTTTTCTTTATTTTACCTTTTGACTGGCTGATGAAGTTGCGGAGTTCCCAGCTGCGACGGGCGGTACTGCTGGGGTCTGCTTTAGGATACGAGGGCTCTGGAAATACAAGAGAAAACTTACGAGAGTATGTTTAATAAAAAAAATGACA
Organism: Sinocyclocheilus anshuiensis; assembly: GCF_001515605.1. NCBI lineage: Eukaryota > Metazoa > Chordata > Actinopteri > Cypriniformes > Cyprinidae > Sinocyclocheilus > Sinocyclocheilus anshuiensis. The sequence goes on along the minus strand of NW_015548240.1, from coordinate 1,011,419 downwards.
CTTTGCGCAAAGTCAAGTGATGCATCAATACCTTCTCTGTCCTCTGTCGGGCTGGAGTGGCGACTGAGGGATTTAAACTGCAGCTCCGCCGGCACAGATGAGAGACGGTCATTCTCATGTACACTAGAAACCCTGTGTGGCAGAAGAGAGTCAAATGTTATATACAGTCACCACCTTCGTTCAAACAAACAGGTTGAGACACATTGCATGCAGTAAGTAAAATTAAACATGTTAGATATGATGAGCATGCTTCACACAGCAACACATAATGCAGATGGAAAAGCCAGCTCTATTCAAGCGCAGCAGTCTTATGAATCACAATAAGCAGCATTAAGCTCTTTCAAACCATATACAACGACCTCTGCTTCTGATATTAACTTAAAAGTTAATGAACAAGTTATCTGTCAACTACTCTTCAAGCTATTAATAATTGCTTGACAGCCTATATATATATATATATATGAATTGTTTATTCTGATTATTACTGCAAGCAACAAGGCACTCATGCATTACAGTGATTTTACCATAGTTAAGAGAGTTTTTAGCCTTTCCACTTGATGCTGTGCCAAACCGTGGTAGAATCACTGTAACATGCAACCTCATTCTTTTATTGCTGTCATAATAAGGAGAATGTGTTGAGTGGCACAATGGATTTTGGGAGTTATATCAAATATATCAGAGTACTGATTAGGATCAGACATTTTCATTTACTAACGAACAATCCCATGTAGAGGTGAGCTGATTCTTAAACAGCACTTTCAGATCTTTATGTACTTGGATCAACGTGTATTTTTGTTTCAGTGATGTCCCTGATGGCAGCGGGACAGGGTGTTTAAGCCAATGATGCGTGCTAATGCATGCCTCAACAGAAGCGCTGGACACTATGAAAGTTGAAAAGATCATAGTTCACCAAACACATTTATCATTCAAGCAAATCATCTGCTAAGGGCTCATACAGTATTGAAGTGCACAGCAACATGGAATCAAGACAGTTATTGTGGGCTGATTATATATCCAAACTAGCTGGCAAGGAGTTTGAGAAGAAGCACTACATCGCTTTCATGTACTGTACTTAAATGTGTTACACTTAAAGAGGTCTTATCATACTTTTTTTTTTATTATTATTTTTAATGTTTTTGTGTAATAATTCAGTCGTTAATAACTATTTTCAGTCTCTCTCTGACACTGAATTGAAATAAACAGGTAATTTACTGCCTTTTACTGCCAAGCCTTTTATGCCCCATTTCCATATGAAATGAAATACAGCATAAACGCATTTTTCTGCACTTACACATGAGTTGCAGTTTTGTTGTCTAATATCATTTGTGCTGCCTCATGCTGCAATAATGCAACACCTTTACAATGTGATAATCACAAAATGATTCCATACTGAACTAAACTTTATTTTTAAAGGGGACATCAGATGCAAAACTCCCTTTTACATGGAGTTTGTAAATAAATGTGTCCTAGCAGTGTGAACAACCACACTAAAAATCCATTCACTCCTTTTTTAATCCCCAAAGAACCTAACAGTCTCAATTATCAAGCCATTTTTTACATTTTCTAAGTATGATGTCATACTGCTCAGACCCCGCCCATAACTGCTGACGGCTGTCCTGTATTAGCATATTGCCGCCCTCTGTCAATTGTATGCTGTCAGCCATTTTCTCCACGCTGGAGCAGCTGTAGCGACAACATTGTCTTGTAAACTATGCAGGTGTTTTGTAGTTGGATGTAAACAGTCTTTTTTTTTCTCCCAACATGAGAGCCACTGAAGAAGCATGATGTCTGTGAACTTGTTTTTGGCAAGGTAAAAAGGGTTTAGTTTTACACGACCAATGAGGAATTTTAACCAAAGTATTCTTCAGACATTTCACGAAGACCCTAAAGAATCATACCAACTTGTGGAAAATGGGCATCCGATGTCCTCTTTAATATTGGAATCCTTTAAGAAGCATATGCAGAGCAGTAGGTGCTACATCCAGGGTTTTCTTTAGTACTATTGTGGTTTTTATTGGTATTTTGAATTAGTTTTTATTTTTATATTTTCCATTTTAGTAAAAAATAAAAAAAATAATTTTGTCATTTTTAGTATTTTTTTAATGCCTATATAGTTTTTCTTTATTTTTATTGCAGTTTTAGTTCATCAAGTTAACCTAAATTAAAATGAGAAATGATTTATTTCAGGTAATGCTTACTGTATTTCAATGAAGATAAATGTTTTTTATGGTTTTAGTTAACTATAATAATCCTGCTACATACTGCACAAGGCTTAGCGAACATTCACACATTTTCAAAGCATTGCTGATACTTAAATATGACTGGCCATTTTAATATCTTGGCTTTCTGACATAGGAAATCCAAAAAGTATTTCAGAAAGTTATTTTTGCAGTTTGAAAAATATATATTTTTGTACTGAGCTGTTGTTGTAAAGGTTGTGATAGTATGTTTTCACACCGCCTCTCAGTAGTTCAAGGAAATGTGATTCCTGATGATATGACCCCTTTAATTTCACAACATCCTGTGTAAAAAGAGCATTACTCAGAAAATGCATGTTTTTCTCGTGGACTTGGGTGAGAAAACAGAACATTTTACAGAAAGAGCAGCCTGTTCCAAGTTTTCTGTCACCCATCATCCTGTTGTTGGCATAAAACATTTATAATACATTTCAAATTTTTGCCAATTCACTCATGAACCCCAAAACCCACGAGAAATGCTGTTCTAACAAGGATGCAATGCCTAGGATGTTGAAAATGTTGCAGAGCTCCGTCTGGGGTTGAGAATGGGTGGTCCTGACTACCTGGTGTCATTGGGCACGCCGCCGCATTTGGATTTGGTGGCATGGCCGTGTTCCCCTGGGGGTAATGGAGGGGCAGGACGGGGACCTGGGGGACACAACTGGGGACGTAGATCACACGGGAGACTCCGAGAGCTGTGGTGGAAAAACAGACTGACGGCCTCAGCATTCTGCTTTGGATGATGCGTGCATGTGTGAAAGTGTTTATTATTAAATGAGGCACAGCTTTACACATGTTCTAATGTCAGCATACAAACACAAAACACAACACCCATATGAAGCTCTATGTTGCAGTACAGATAGTGGTTAAAGCATTAATATAAACTACAGCATTAAAAGCAGCGTGACTCATTTAATTAAACCCTTCTCCAGTTTAAACAGAACACAAGGGCATGCATAGGAGGTACATATGCACAAGCATTATAATGGCACTAAGATGTGCTATTGGTGAAGACCCAGGGCATGACCTACCTGAAGGCCTCAGAATGAGATGAAGGGATAAAGAGGTGTGGGTTTGGAGGATCGCTGTGGCAACGGGGAACTTTGACAGGTCGAGGGCTGTTTCGTGGGCCTGCTGGAAGATTTTGCATCAGATGCCATTATCAATTTACTGCTAAACTCTTACCAATTGCCAAATTAATTAATTCCAAAAATAAAATAAAAATATTTAAAACTATGTAAATCGCATAAGCTAAGAGCATAAACAGTGACCTTAAACACCGCAGAGGAAGAGAGCACTTACCAAAGTACATACTACTGACTGGACTGTGCGGTTTACCGATAACATGCCCTATACATTCATTCATCAGAGCTTGCAAACTCTACAAGACAAGATTAACAACTATAAACTCAATTGCAATTGCAAAACAGATATTAATACAACAGGGCATGGATATCTCACCAGAAAGTCATCTTCTGGTAAGGCTGATATAAACGCAGCCTCAATCGCTTGAAGAAAATCAAAGCCTTGCGTCGCCCACCTAGAGATTAAATAAAAGTGTAACCTCAAATAACATTTGAAAGCTTGTTAAAAAACAAGGTGGCAATATAGTTTATTGAGAAAGAAGCTGGAAACGTTTTCTTTGAACATTAGCATCTCTGTGGGATGAAACACTGGCTGTGCTCCAAAACCCAGTGAGCTTCCTACAGAGACAGCATGTTAAGGCAACACAGACACACTCCTGCTCCAAAATGTAGGCAGCATGAAAATGCAGGGTCCTCAGAAAACTTTTTAGCACTGCATGCATCCTTTACAGAAAATGAGAACCTAAACAAAAACTGAAACAAGTCTAAGAAGCATTCCATCTAAAAAAAACATAGCATCAATTTAAAAAAAGAAAAAAAAACATTCACTCAAAACTTGTGTATGTACTATGTTTTCTATGCTTATTAGAACACTGTTCTGTATTGGAACAAACTCTTTTTTTAATCAACTGAGAGGGGATAACGCTACTTGATATAAGTGCATGAGTGGGGCGTTCCAAATCATTCAATTTTGATGTTTTAAAGTTAAGATGCCCTAGAAGATAGCTGCCTATGTAGGAAATAGACTGCATAACACCCTCTTTGTTTTTGGAACACAGCCTACTCACCTTGGACGAGTGCCTCTTCCGCTTTCACACTTTGTGAGGACAAAGTTCATCCACTTGCGGGCAAAAGCGATGTAACACTCCCCTATCCGCCGCCTGAACTCTCCAGACATCAGCCGCACAACCTCTTTATGATACTGCAGGAAAGCAAAAAACATATGCTGAACTGATAAAACTCAAGAAAAATCCTTGTGTGTTTGCCTTCTTCATACTTGACACTGTATCCTTAACATGTTTTTTCCCCCTTTAAACTTCTTTTAGTTCTGTGTTGTTAGCTTGAAAGTAAACAAGGAACATCTGCACACTGCCTGACAAAGATCTATGATTGAAACTTTGCTGTTTTATTTTAAAAATAAAGGGAATAGGTGAACAGTCTGAGGATTTTCATGTTTTCTGTTTTAGTTCTGCACCTGTTGGAGATGTATTTTCCACCTCTTCTGTGCTTTTAGCTCACATGGCTAATTAACGTAAACATTGATATAAAAACAGCACTGAAGAAAATTAAAGCTTATTAGCCAACTACTAATTAGACTTTTTTTTAGATTCAAGGGTGCAGGAAACCCACATGGACGTTCAACCACTAAACTACACCATCTCATTACTAGCTCTTTTTAACAGCCTTAAAAAAGGGAAAGGAAACAGTGACACATTTTCTGATAGTCCTGGGACAAAAATTGCACTCTTTTATGTCTAATAGATTAGTAAGATACTTAAAGTTGCTTCAACCAGAAATGGCATTCTTTTCTTCACTATTGTGTCATATATAGTGAAATGTAGGGCAGAACTTGATTTGTCCATTGGGAATTGATTGGATCAGTTGGATTGCTGTTTGCTAATTGTGGTGCAATTTTGATTTCATGGTGACTTTAAGGTGCTGTGCAGCATTCATATACACAGAATCCTGTCAGGTTCGGACCTCAAAAGCAAAGTTGTAGCCCTGAATCATGGCCTCTCTGTAATACTGCTGCAGTGTGGCTTTCTCCGTCTCCTCCACCTCAGCCTCAAACTCTGACGTGAACATGTAATCCACACGGTCGATCGCGGTGTTGATCTTGATGCATAGCTGGTGAGCCTCATTCTGAAAGGACAAAAAATGTTCTTTAAAAGAGCAGCTCAAACCAAAACTGCTTTGCAAACATCCGGTTTGCTGATGTGCCGTTTATATGTTTTCATATCATCACATAATGTAACTCATGTCTATGGAGCCAAACCGAAAGTCTCTGCGCTCCTTAATCCAGGGATTTCCATGCGTATTTGTATTGAGTGAAGTGTATGCTACACCAGCGTTAAGTGACACAGATTGAAACCCCTGCTTGATGTGATTTGAAAGTGGGTCTCCAAAAACTCAAGTGACAGTCAGAAGACAAGTACACATCAGCTGATATGTCAGAAAACAGAAACTGGGACCACAAAATCTAGTTTGTTTTTTGGGTTTAGTTTGCATCACCTTGAGCTGTTCAAGGGCGGAGACAATAAGCGGTTGGCTGGATGTCTGCTCTCGGCTGAGGGTGAGAAGTTCTTCCATGGACTGCTGGAAGGCTTTGCGTTGTGTCACCAGGTGGGCCGACTGCATCACAACCAGCAACAGATTGTCCACCTAGGAATCATATATGACATATTAGAAGCTGTAATGAATGGGTAACTTGTAAACTGAATTTGAAAATGTTATTTTTTCTATTTTTTTTTTCCAAAGTCAAAGATTTATTCCAAACCTAAAAATTGTAAAACACATTTTTTTCTTCAAAGACAGAATAATACATTAAAATGGGCAATATATACAAAATACAATATAAAATAACCGTTTTCTATTGAATAGTTTTAAAATGTAATTTATTACTGTGATGGCACAGCTGAATTTTCAGCAGCTATTACTCCAGTCTCACATGATCCTCCAGAAACCATTATAATTCATTAATTCATATCATTATAATGATAACTTGGTTCTAAGTTATCATCAAATATTCCTGGTGCTCAATTATTAATAATGGTTATCATCATCAGTGATGTACACAGTTTTTGCTGCTTAATATTTGTTTTACTGTTACTTTTGATTAAGGTAATGCGTCCTTTAAAAAACGTAATTCATTTCTTTTTTAAATCTTACCCCAAACTTTTGGAAGTTAGTGTATTATGGTTACCCAAAAGATATGCATGAAAAAAAACTGTCTTCAATATAGATGATAAATCATTTCTGAAGGATCATGTGACCTTGAAGACTGGAGTAATGACTAAAATAGAAGTTATTTTTTGTAATATTATTATATTATTAAAATAAACTGAAATTTTAATACTATTTAAATGGTAATATTCCAAAATATTACCGTTTTACTGTATTTTTGATCAAATAAATACAGCCTTTATGAGAAAAATATGTAAAAAAAACCTTAATCACTCCAGACTTTTGATATGTAAATAACTACTTTTTTGAGGAAGTGACTCATTTCTGTGCACTAAGAGCACTGAACGGTTAACCTGAGAAGCTTCATACGTCGTCGCACGCCTAGCTTCATACCTTCATGGCCCGTAATGTGTCCACAGTCTCCATCCGAGGTACTAGTTTGAGCACAGTGCCGTCCCACTCAGTCCAGGCACCATCGGTGCTCGAGTCCCCGACTCCATGTTTGCTAATGAGCAGATAGGCCTCATCTTCTGGGATCTCGTCTGGCTCTTTCGAGCAGTCCTTTCCAGCTGCTGCATTCAACAGCTGTAAGATGACTAGCCGCTGCTCCATCAGATCACAAGGCACGAACACCTGGAGCTCCTCCAGTCCTGGGATTTGGACCTAAGAAAAATGACAAAGTTATTAAGCACATGTAGAGCATCTATCTATAGCAGACTACCATTAATATAGAGGAACGTCTTAATACTTTGACATAATTCTTGGCCTTCAGTGCTTGGAGGAGAGAGGGAACTCCACTGGTTAACCTGAATTCTGCAGCAATCTCAAGATCCTAAGCAGAAGTAAAGCAGAATGTTAAAATTGTCCATCACAGTGACACACCACAGTGGAAACATAGTGTCAAGTGAACTCACCTTGCGCAGCATCTTGGCAAAGCCTAATGCTTTAGATGCTCTCTCCCTGGCTTCATGGAAGAGCTCTTTGAGCGAGCGACTCGTCTCGATCACCGAACGTCTGCAGGGAAAGAAAAAACAGGGATAAAATGCTGAATGCTTAAAAAAAAAATCAGTCAGTAAGGGGTCAGTAAGATTTTTTAGGATGTCTTAAAAATATTACAGTAGAATAGTGAATAGTAATATTGTGAAATATTGTTACAATGTAAAATAATGTTTTTCTTTTTTAATATATTTTAAAATACAATTTATTCCTGTGAATTCTCAGCAGCCATTACTCCAGTTTTCAGTGTCACATGATCTTTCAGAAATAATTCTAATATGCTAGTTGGTGCTCAAGAAACAATTTCTTAGTATTATCAGTGTTAAAATCAGATATTCTGCTTAAAATTGTGGTATTCGTGATACTTCTTTAGGATTCATAGATATACATAGAATACATAGATAAAAAGAATAGCATTTTTTTAAATAGATCATTTGGAACACTATAATGTCTTTACTGTCACTTTTGATCAATTTAATGTGTCTTTGCTGAATAAAACTAATATTTTCAGATAGATATTACAACTACATTTGTGTTTGACATTAACGGCACCGAACAGAATTGGATTCTAATCTCATTCTATATAGTCTCTATTCTATTCTCTCTATATCCCTAGCTGTTCTAGTTTTTAGATTAACAAACATTTTTGCTAGAATGTATAAGACAGATCTGATGACGTAGCAATGAACACAGGCTTTGATAAGTCTAGCACTGTGTTTATTACTCATTAACTGTTGTCTCAGACACACCTGATTTCATCCGAGGCAGTGCTGTCATCCGCACACTCCCAGAATTCATTACCACTCTTCTGAAGGCCCGCATCCAGAAAGTCTCCAGTGGATTTTAGCAGCATGCCAGCAATATCACTGGAAAAGACAAACCAGTAGTGATGCTTTTTGTGCACTTTACTTTGATTTGTAATTCCAACTAAAGAATCAATGCAATCATTTTTTCTTCGTTGTTTCATCAATAAAAAATACCTTCATAATGCTTTTCAATGGTACAAATGAAACTGCTAGAGCAGAGTAAAAGACTAACCAAAAGAGTTTCCCAGACTGGGCTTCTCCACCCCGGATGTATGGAGTGATGACTTTGGTGAAATTCCACTCCTCCTCCAGCAGGTTCTTCAGGCTGTGGGAGGCTTGAGGCAGCTGCTGTAACATCTGGATCCAGCTGCGCATGTAGTCAAAGTACACCTGCATGCAAAGACACACAGAAAATATTTATTGTCTGATCACTTTCTTTTAAATGCAGCTCTTGAAGATCGCTGCTGTTCATGATGGAGATGATGGAGAAGGATAATTCTATACAATTTAACCGTGGAAGGATAAATCTTTATTTTTAGATTTTTTATTTTTTTTATTTTATAATGCAAAAAAATGCAAAAAGCAGAGCTGGGCAAAAATTCCTGGCAAAGATTAGCAGCCATCAAACACGGAGAACCACTCCCATCAAGTCACAATGAAATAATTGTGCTGTTAACATCTTATCACTAAAATCCTCATTTGTGATGATTACAGGCAGTCATGCATATTTATTACTATATACACATCAGACTCGCACCATCATGCAGAATCTGGGTCATATAGGGTTGTTTATTGGAATTTAGCGTAGCAAGATTGACTTCCTCAATGAGTCACTGTCACTTGGTCATGAATGTAAAGGTAATTAAACAAGATAGCGTGTGAATAAGATTACAACACCAGTCAGTCCTAATCCCACCTCTAGCATTTTGTGCAGATCCTCCTCAAACTCGTCGATGTTGGCGTTAGTCTGCAGACCCTGGGGGTCAGTGACGACGCCTCGCAGCATAAACTGGTAGTACTGTTTCATCAGGAGACCTCCTTTAAGAACCTCTTTACACTCACGCACCAACTACAACACACAAATACACAAGTCAGCCATTTTTGATGTCTCTAGGAATCATTTCATGGGATTTAATTTAGTCATGCTGAATGTGTGAACAGCTTTTATGAGTTTATGAGTCTTGAAGAGAGACAAACACCATTTCTTCCTAAGGCATCACATTTCAAAACAGCCTTAAGTCATAAGAATAAATAAAATAAAATGTATACCAAAAACACTATCTTCTACACTAAAAAAACAAAGTCATAAACAAAGAATTAGATGAAATTATAATGACAGGCTCTTATGTTGGCTTCATCAAAGAATAATAAATAAAAAGAAAATAAATATAACTACATATAAATATAAAAAATACAGGAAAAAAAGAATAATAGTGAAATATTATTGCAATTTAAAATAAGCAATTTCTATTTTAATATTTTATTTTATATGTTCATTACTGTGATGGCAAAGATGAATTCTTAGCATCATTACTCCAGTCTTCAATGTCACATGGTCCTTCAGAAATTATTCCAACATGTCTTATCATTATCAATGTTGAAAACAGTTGTGGTGCTTCATATTTTTTATATGATTCTTATAGAATATAAGATACTTTGAAGAATAGAAAGTTTAAAGGAACGCAGTTTATTTGAAGTAGAAATCTCTTGTAACATCATAAATGTCTTCACTATCACTTTTGATTAATTTAACCCCCAAATGTTTGAACGGCAGTGTTTATACAACATGTAGGTATATGCAAGTAATGACCTGCTTGATGCTGAGCAGGGACGGTTCCCCTGCAGGCCTTTGCTCAAGGCGAAGTTTGAGGCACTCGTGAATAACATTTAGCAGCACACGGCAAAGCACCAAGAAGGCCGGCTGGAATGACGGTAGGTCCATGTCCACTAGCTCCTTCCACGATACTCGTCCTGACTCCGCCTCCTCCTCCACCTGACCGGACACGTGACGAGATAGCTCTGGAAGGTAGTCACAGTGCTGCAAAGAATAACCCGGGACCGCTGACAACTAACAGGAACAGAGCAATGAGAACATGGACGTTGAAATTCAGTACATGATTGTGGTTATGAACAGAAAACAGAAAACCCTGACCACAAAATATTGCAGAAATACTGGTAAGTAGAATGAAAGACAGTACACTGACACCCATCTCTTAAAGAAGTTCTTGCAAATGAAAATTCATAATTTTTTCACCCTCATGTTGTTCCAAACTTATAAGACTTTCTTTTGGCAGAACACAGATGAGTTTCTGAAGAATGCCCTGGCTGCTATTTTCAATATATTCAAACAAAATGAAGAATTAAACTGTCAGGCTCCAAAATGACAAAATAGCACCATAAAAGTGGTCAACACAACCTCTGTGCTATATATATATATACATATATATATATATATATACATATATATATATACACACACACACACACACACACACACCTACACTACAACTACAAAAAAAAATGAAAATTCACCGTTTTCTAAATGTGTTTTTGATCTTACTGTAAATGATTCATCCATGCATGTTTTTTTTTTTCTTTTTTGACCTTAACATTTTTAATTAAAATGTGTTTAATCTCTTTTCTCTGGTGACCTTTGCTGGATTTCTCAAAACAATTAGTTTGCATAAACCCCACCTATTTCTTTCAATCCACTGCAGGCTTGCATTTAGATTTGCTTTCATCCAATCAACAACCAAAGAAATGAAATTAGTTGAATGAAACTAAAATGAATTCTCCTCAGATGTATTTCACAATACAGAAGAAAAGATCTGTTGTTACTTGTCACATCGCAACTTTGTCACTTAAAATGCTGACTTCCACCTCAGCTAGTGATGTAGATTAGCCTAATTTGTTGTGTGAAAAAAGAAAAAAGAAAAAGTCAGATATATATATATATTTTTTTTTTTTTTTTTTAACAAATCTGCCGATATGGTTCACAAAACTGGTGGAATGATTCATTCACCAATCTAACTCATCTACTTCACTGACTCAATGACCCATTTGCGGAGGTAAACAGCTCACTGGACGTAAACAGAATCATTTGTATGACAACGTTTTGACCTTTTGGAGCTTGAAGATCTAGTTCTCATTTATAGCAACTGCATGGAAGAGCGACCAGTAAAGTTCCCCTTTTGTGCTCAAAAGAAGCAGAAAAGTCACAGTTCTGGAACAAAATGAAGGTGAGGTAATGATGAAAGTGTTCTTATTTTGGGGTGAACTAATCCTTCTCAGCTTCTCATTCTTTCCAACCTTCCATAAAGCCAAAAGGAATGTTTTCCCATTTCCTCCGATATTCCACACGTTCACAACCAAACTAACATTCTGCCAACACTCAGTTGCTCTCTCACCTCTTGAGTGGGCATGTGACTCAACAGAGCAGTTCTGGACCTCTGCAGCGAGCGGTCCATCAGCTTGTGCAGTCTGAGGATCAGTTTACGCAGTCCCATCTGTTTAAGTGCCTTATCCACAAAGGGCCTGTACATGGTGGTGGGACAGTAGCAGGTCTCGTTGTCCCGCGGGAGGAACTCCTCTTCTGACAGGAGGCGTGAAAACTTTGGCGTGGAGCAAGGCGACTGCTCCCCGTCACTGGTCGCCTCACTAAAGGTCCTTTCGTCCCAGTCATTGTCGGCCGTGAAGGTAGCAGTGGACTCTGTCTCATCCTCGTCCACCTCATCATCCTCATTACCACGGGAGCAGCGAGGCGAGGGGATCTCAAAGATGGGCCAGCCGATGCGGGAAAGGTCCCTGAGGCCCAGCACGGTGCCCATCACGCGCAGCTTCTGGTTCAGGTCCTGAGTGATGTTGAGCCACAAGCAGAGCGCCTGCACCCTGCCCTGGAAGTCTCGAGCTGCATACTTTTCGTAGTCCTTCTGCAAGGTTTGCAAAGACGGGTACAGAGCCTCCACTGACTCTAACAGCGACATGACCCGCTTGACCTGATCGAAAGCTACTCGTTGTCTTTGCAGGTGCTCCCGGCACTCCAGCACTGAGGAAAACGGAGCAGCGGCGTCAATTTCTCCCCAGGACGTGGAGCAGGTGCTAAAGCTAAACGGATCATTCCTGCAATTGGTTTCGCCAGGACAGAAGTTGCTCTCCTCGACTAAGACGTTGCTCTCAAGCCCAGCTAAGCTGCTATAGTCCACTTTGAAGTGCAGAACCTCGTTGATGATGTCAGGTATGGCTTGGCGGGCTGTGTATAGGTACAGGTCCTGCTCCACAACGCTACGGCGGGCATGCCAGGCCTGCAACTCCAACCAGATGACCTCATTGTTCTGGCCCATAATGGCCGTGTTCTCCAGGCCTCGCTGCTCCTTCTCTTTCTTCTTGGATGACATGGAGGTAAGCTTAAGCAGCAGCCGCAGAGTCTCAAAGAATTTGAGGCGGTCTGCTGGACAGTCTGTGCGCGAGGTCTGCCGGTGGGTGCGAACGGGCAACATGCCCAGGCTCAGGTAGGGCTTGCGGGGATCCATGTTTCTGGAGCCGATGGCACTGGTCTTGGACACCGGATCCAGCATGAAGGAGCCCTCGAACGTCTTCTTGCTGTCCCGCTCGTTGGAGCGCTGGTTGAAGCGCTGCTTCTTTTCTTGCTTGTAGCTGTGCTCTTCAGGAGGTTCGGCTGATCTGGCTCCCTCTCGTTCTCGTTGAGACAACGGGCTGGAGGAACACGGCTTCTCTGTTGACGAAAGAGATGAAAGTTAGTGACAGAGACAACAACAAAAAAGTCACATTTCTATATATATTTAGTCTGCATTTTTCTGCAATTTACTTATTGTATTATTTACAAGCAATACAAGAGAATATTAATAGGGTGCTCGATTTAACGTTAATTTGGTTTGATTACTGGTGTAAAAATAATGTGTTAAAATTATCAATGCATTAAATTCACCTGGCCCAGACCTGTTCGGCATCTAAAAGCGCATACAGTTGCTGATGAATGTACAGGATGACAACTAACTGCATGATGTACCTTATTAGAATGCAGTTATATGCCCCTAAAATTTAATATATGAGGGCAAAAATGCCCCTGGATGGGGTTTGTCTTATATTTATATCATATGACATAGACAGCAATATCACAGAAGCAAAAATAGAATTGCAATGTGATACTGATTTTATACAACAGTTTAATAAACAAGAAGTTAATATTTTGTTACATTTTAGATACAATATTGTCTGGTTTTGCTCAATTTCACAACCAAAAATAGTTCCAAACAAAGCAACAGCCAAACTGAATATGGTTGACTATTTTTTTTTATCAGTTATCACCAACTTTGCTCAGTTGTTGCAGCCCTAGTTATTATTCTTCGATGAAATATTCTTTTAATTATTCTTCCCCCTATTAATTAAACGTCAGTGCACAGAGCTGGAGGTACTGCAGGGTTTTTTTTTTCAGTCAACATGATCTTAAGCTCTTGAATGTCACTCCAGAATGATGGCTGTGTACCACTGACATCACTGGGGCCCTAACACCATATGTTTCAGAAATTTGCAAAGTTAAGGGCTCTCACCTTTGCCCTTTGACCCCTGGCTGCTTCTCTGGTGTTTGTTGGACATGCGTTTTATCTGCCGAGGAGTGCGGGGAGGGGAGGTGCTATAGAGAGTCTCCTCTTCCTGGCTGGGCTCGTCCCAAGACTCATCCACCTCAGTGTTCTGCTGGGGCACATCTTTGGACGAGTCCTTGAGCCTGAATAGAAATCACAACAATCCAAAATACGAGTATGAAACAGAACCTGAAGTGCAGCTTTGAGCAAAACTAAAAAAGCTGAACCACATTTTTGTTATCAAAATAGAAGAATTTAAGAAAATAAATCCACAGCAAGGTCTAGAAGCACATTATAAGGGTCTTTCCATTTTTAAGAGGATTACAAATCGGAAGAGGAAATTCATCCCATAGACAATGAAACGAACAAAAAAAAAGGACTGATTTGCTAACTGGTGCAAAACTCGCCATCATGCTGAGACAAACTGTGTATGTAGGTGTATTTGGACACGTGCATGTCTGTGTGTGGGAGGAAAATGATATTGATACAGGGTCATTGTCAGGCTATGGAGGAAGGGATCACTTTCACAGTAGGGTCAGACTTTGGTTAATATGTTAATATGTGATTCCACTCACAAAGACCACTCAGAGCAAAGCCAGGAGTCATCCATCTGCCCCTCACACATACATAAATTCACCCACAATCCCCAGGGAGTCTCCAGCCAGACCAAAAGTCCCCCCAGACACCTGCTGCAGGGTATTGTGGTCCTCGTGCCAGAACATTCAGACACAACCCGCCTGACATTCTGCACCCCACCGCTGCCGCCACTTAACATATGGATAACACCCCAAGACCCATCATTTACATTTAGCTGACTCACATCACTTTAGCACCGTTTACTATGGTTGCACAATTTGGGGAGGAAAAATCTAATTGTGACTTTTCTTATAAAAAAATTATTTGAAAGTAAAACTGTATAAATACAATACTAATGTATTTATCGTCTTAATTTCTTTATTTTCAAACTTAAAAATGACTTTGTTATGTTTGAAAACAGCAAGGAGCCCTTAAAGCTTCTCTTTTGTTGACAACAGTCAGTTTATAAGTGCTTCTTATTACAAGTTTGGGAGGATTGTTGGCACGATGCATTCCCAAATGCGACCCAAACTCACAGTGCATGCAGAGATGTTCATGAGGAGCAGCATTTTCTGCAAATCAAGCCATTCTGAGACACTAAGATTATGAGCTGCTAATGTTTAAAACGCCACATTGCCATTCTTCAAATATGCAGCACATATATTTAATTAAGCTGCAGACTTTGGGATTTGACAATCATGCTAAGCTAAAGTCATATCACGCTTTCAGCTACTTTGATCAATCGTGCAACCCTACATTTACACTCACTGCATGCAAATTAATGTGTGTTTTTCAACAATGAACACAGCAAGCAATATCATAATTTCTGAAAACTCGACCACACAAGCAATAAGAAAGTTTCCATAACTACTACTACTTTCTTTCTATGAGCAAATATGCACAATCACATGTAAATAACATCTGTACAGAAAGCAAACTAGTTGCATGCAGGGTTTCTGTGCAAAATTTAGGCTCAAACAGCCTAGTTCAACTCTCAAAAGCTTGCTGGGAGAGTGACAGAGTGTTGAAGGTGCAGCCCTGGGCAGAGTCTATAACTGTGACCAAACCCTTCAGGAATGACACAGGAAATGGTGAAATCACCCAAGCTCCGGCTGTTTGTTTGGTTGTTATGACGTATCTTCACTGAATGCTGCTTGAGCACTAGAGCAGAAAGGTCTAGAGAATTCTGCCTCTGTACTATCACCCCACTGAAAGGCATCCAACCCGCAGGAACACCACGGAGTGCAACCCTATAACGCGCAAAAGCAACACAAGCTGTTGATTTACTGCTGCATATGGAGCTCAGGTCTACTGAATAGCTTGTCCAAGGTTATCAGGAACAAACTATACAGCAGAGGAATGTTACAGCCTTTGACGAGGGCCATCAACAGAGCTGACCACATCTGCCTCGCTGCAGTCAAGAGAAGCCAGTGAACTCTGACCCCATCCGCCACTGGAGTCATTGTTGTAGCCTGCAGCGCTTCATTGTGTGCGAGCGGCACATGGACCAAACGGTCTCAGCGTCTAATGGCTGGCTGCAGCCAGTGATAGGAATGTATGATATTGCTGAAATTATTCATGTTTTTTAATACTTCTGACAATATTCTATATACTAAAGAGAAATTTTTAAGTATTTATTCAAAAATCAGAATTTGGACCGAATGGGGCCCACTATGATCCTTTATATTATAACATGCTCATTGGACCTGGAAACTCAAAAAAAAAAAAAGGTCCTGGGCCCCATAAAGTTACCCCCTAAATGAACATGATCATATGCAAAACAAAGTGTACAACTCTTTATAAGAACTTGGGAGCTCAATTTGCAATGTTAAACATTTTCACCCCAAAATCAAAAGGGGCATTTTTAAATAAACACTTCTATTCAACAAGTAGGCATTAAATTGATTTTTTTTTTTTTTATCTAAGTTTATTCTTTTATAACTTTCTATTCATCAAAGCACCCTGACAAAAATTTATTACTGTTTCCACAAAAATATTAAAAGCAGGGTAAGTGATTTGGTTCAAAAATATTTTGTTATGCTGGTAGAAAGTCTCTTCACATCTGTTAGCAATCACTAGGTTTAGTGGTCTAAATGAATTTATATGTATTTATATGATCGGTGGAAGGTGTAGGAACATAAAAGGTTTGTCCAATCATATCCCTCGGTCCGAACATTACGACAGACTGTCTTACCTGCCTGTGAACATATGTATTTGCATATCTCCACGCATTCAGTTACGCTATTGCAGACCAAGTGAGAATGGAAGACGTTATCATTGTAATATTATGCGATTTGTGTTGTGATGTTTTCTCACTGGTGAATGAGACATGAGGTAATCTGACAGCATTGCATTTAACCCTCCACCAACACAGTCTCTCATCGTGTTGCTGGTTAGCCTCTGGTCTGCCTGTGCGTGTTCATGTGTTTTGGAGGTGTGGCTTTGGAGAGTGATTTGCAGGGAAGGTGGGATCTTATGCTTTCAAAGTTAGCTTGCTATTGCTAGGCTCTCTGAAATCGCCTACCCTACCTTTAAACAGCACAACTGTTTTCAACAGTGACTATATTTACAATTATTATTATTTTTCCAATAATCAGAGTAGGACTTAATCGCATTGTATGATGTTTACATGTCAAGAGCAAAGCTCTTCACTTCCGTTTACAACAGAGTATGTGGAGCGGCAACAATTTCAATCCGCGCATTTAATAATCACTCCGCTCCAGCTCCTCCTCCGGTTTCACCATTTTCCACTCCGGCTCCACTCCTCGCTCACTGATATCAGAAACACTGCTCCGCGGCTAAAGTATTTCAGTATGTTTGAAATATCACAGTTCTGTTCATAACGTATATTAAAAGAAAAAATAAAATAAATAAAATGACAGGAGCGTTTCAAAATGGATTATTGGAACACTAGTAGTGCTGTGTTCAAAATATCGATACGACGATGTATCGTCACAGATATTTGACGATACGAGCATCGATACAGCTGGCCCTGTATCGATATTGTGGCACGTGTGCAGCAGTGGACCGCGCTTAATTTGTTTAAAATTTTACAACGTTTAAAATTGAGTAGAAAAGTGCGAGGTTTCTAAAAAAGAAAGAATAGAGCATATATAGGCTACAACAAGGTTTAATCTGGCCGCAGAGGAACACATCTGGGTTGCCTGATATAAAGAGACGTAATCGCCAAAACAGAGCTTCACACTTGCGCAATACGGAAATATCTGCTAAGTGTGCTACTTATCCTTGTCAACCTGGCAACCATGTGCACGCGCGCTCTCTCTCCACTGTGGATAAACGTGCTTGCTTTCTGAAAACACCACTTAGCTTGCAGTTTAGCGATCTCCACTTCAATGTTCTATTCTCAGAAAATTGTAATTCATCGAGTGTTCATTTATGAGAGAGAGGAGGTGTAATCAACTGTTCATTTACGACACAGAGAGAGAGAGAGAGAGAGAGAGGCTGTGTATGTATGAATTACCACCGTTTCGCCGCGTTTCTCTATTAACAGTAAAGCTGTGGCTTTAATTCCTTTAGAAACAATGATGCTACCAGCTATTTTTGAGAAAGATAATGTAGCTCTTGAGCGATTAAGCTATTTAGTTGATAAAACTGCGGGGCAGCGCTAAAAAGTTTGTTCCTGAATTTCTGAGTTCGGCCGCAGCGTGATCTGTGTGTGTGACTGCACTAAACTGCTTCTGTTTCACATAAATGCTGGCACAGACGTGCATGTTCAGCTAGAGTCGCTTTCAACTCGTCCATCTTCGGAAGCGGAGCTGCGCGGAAAGTCCATGCTTTTTGCAGTGCAAATTTTGTTTGTGATGAAAATAACTATGTTTTTATCAGTTATTTTACCTACGGATCGCTGCATTTCTTACAGATTTCTACTCATTCGAAATCGGATGCAGATGAAGTAGCACTGTATATGATTATTGATTACATTTGTTTGAATGCATTATTGAGAGAGCGATTGCGTGTGAATAAGTGTTGTACCTGTTTAAATCATGATTTCACCTGAAAATATTCAGTATCTAGAGGGAACAAACAAATTCCTTAATAACTACCCTATAACTTCCCGCTATATCCATTGCCGTCAACATAGCCTTCACATTCTTTCTGATTCGAGTACTCCTTCTCTATCAAGCTAGCTAAATATGTTTAATGTGAATTCTTGCTAAATGTGCAGTTATATTACGGGCCGTTGGCATGAATTGTAGGCCTACTCGTGATGGAGCGGTGGTGGAGCGCTCTTGGAGTGAATGAAAACCACGATGCTCCGACTTTTTAAAAATCCGCTCCTCGCTCCATTCAAAATCACACCGCTCCGCTCACATACTCTGGTTTACAAGCAATTCCCATTATTCGTATTATTCGCTAAGAATTGTGGTTATTTTTTACCGCCATTATTCACATATCCCAATGCACAGCACAAATGATGGACTCAGAAAGAGTAGGTGTGTTACTGGCCACTGTTTTAATTTATTTACGTCTAATGCGAAACACTTTTGTATGGTTGTATTCCATGCATGTCGGCGCCATAGAAATGTGATGGCAATTCACCACAGAAATGCAATGCTTTCATCCCCGCCATTGTTTCTAATCTACGTATTACTGCAGGTGCGTGTCATGTCATTCATATATGTCATGAGCGCATGCGCACTTTGATCAGAGCAGCAATAATGCAATTAAGGTGTTTATATGCCTGTATATTTCGATTAAAATCGGCGTACGCCACCTATGCTAATACGATTATGCTTGCTATGATTATGAGCTTAATTACGTTATTTAGATCGAAGTATTGCATTTAACATGTGGTAAAGTTTAATCGCAACATTGCCAAAATCTCATATCACCAAATCCACATATCAGAATGATTTCTGAAGGATCATGTGACTGAAATCAGGCTGAAAATGTAGCTTTGCCATCACAGGAATAAACTACATTTTAAAATACTGAAATACAAACATTTTCTTTCTTTTGATTTTGGGGCAAAATATGACCTGGATATTTCTTGACAGTTTTCTTCACCCTGTATTTGCTATTTTTCCCTTCTGTTACAAAAACACAAAAATCCAGCATACATTTGTAATGAACAGACAAATAAATGAAATCGTTTTTCAAAGGACATTCGCAGACATGGCCAAAACCTAAAAGAACACCATGTCACAGACAATACAGAACAAAGAGTAAGCCATGCTGCAAACTTATGTAACTTTGACATTAGACCTTGCAAGCAATTCTATGCTACTGCTGGCATGTGCACACACACACACATTCACACACTTCCTTCTCTAACACGCAGACAACATCCCTGCTGAGCCACTGGCTGATTGACTCTGCCCTGCAAGACACATGAAGACCTGATTGGGCACTATCAGTCACCACTGACACACAGGTAACCAAAGATAGACACGCACACAAATATTTCTCACTTTCCGTTATTATCAATGCTGAAAATAATTGTGATGATTACTATTTTGTGGAAACCAAGAAATGTCAGGTTTCTTTGAAGAACAGAAAGTTAAAAAAAACAGCATTTATTTGAAAAGGAAATCTTTTGTAACATTATAAATGTCTTTACTGTCATTTTTTAGCAATTTAACGTGCCCTTGCTGAATAAAACTCACTGACCCAAAAACCTTTGAATAGTAGTGTGTATCTGCAAAACAATGCATCATAACAGCAATTAGACAAAAAAAAAATCTAACAGATTAATTGATTATTAAAACATCCATATGACCTTTCCCCACAAGCACTGGAAATAAAATCCAGAGACGTTGTTAGTAAACAACTCCACTGGCCTGTGATGTTCCCTTGAGTGTTTTTCTCTGAGCTCATGTCGTCATGCAATTGATATTCAATATTTCCTCACAGACACGAAGGTACAATCCGTGTAAGGAAGTGTAATGATTCTGGTTTGGGTTTTTGCATATGTGGCTCTGAGCCTGCAAAGAAAGATTGAAGTGTGAAAAATTGAAGTGTGTCATTTCTGTATCTCAAGCAGCACCAAATAAAATTGCAAGTAATTTGTTTGAGCAGCCCGAATGAGAAGAAAACACCGGATCATCTAATGCTGAATGTTTGCACTGGGACTGTTTAAAATCAACCTTATTTGCAGTTCTAAATGGTGCTAATGTTTTGGTGCAGAAATTATACATTAGAGCTTTTTAACATGTTCAAAGTAGTTATTTTGTGAATATTTATTAACATTAATCAAATGCACAGTAGATAGAAGTGTCTACAAATGTGCAAACTGGTAAACTGGTTTCCATGGCCTGTCAGAATTATGTCCTACTGCACAGTCAAAGGCGATGCACTCGGGACATTACTAAACTGTATTACCAAGCCTATCAAGATGCAGAACAACTCTTTCATTCCTGCACATTTTCCTTATTGTGAAAGCAGCAAGCACTTGAGGTTTCTTATTGATTTGCATCCTCCACATCACAACATACATGCACTTCCATGCTAAGAATACATCTGCATTCTGCAAGAAAACAAATTTTCTATAATTGCATGATTCAAACTAGATTAAAGTAATGTTGCTTGTTAAGTTAAAGGTTGGCCTCTTAAATAAGATCTATATAGGCACAAATTAGATCTATGATTCATTGCTATAATTGTAGCCTATACAACTTATGCATGGAGTGACTGATGTTGGCCGTGGATGAATGAAATGGACAATAGCACAAAGTCACATTATGAAAAGTGAGTTCCAGGAATGCTAAAGCAGACTTCCTCTAATTTTAAAACAAGCCACTTCCTTTGCTCTATTTCCCATCACTATGCCACAGATTTGTACAATATCATTTCCTGTGTCCGCATAATGACCATTTGAGCCCACAAGGCAGAATTACTTATGTGTGTGTGTGTGTGTGTGTGTGTGCGTGCGCGCATGTGGATGGGTGACATTAAGACAAGAGCATGCGGAGCAGAATGGACTGAGTGTTGCATGAGGGACCAATGAAAACCTACCAACCTTGTCTAGCCGATACCTCTGCATTGAGGACTCAACATAAGCCGCTATTCTAAGCTCCACGCCTGGTGAACACCCTCTCCGGACAATTGAAAGCATAATGGAAGGTATTACATGAGAAACTAAAGACTGTTTTGGGAGTTTAGCTAGACAAGCGATCGCTTTAAGATGATGTGTGTTACATCTCTGTATTTCCTTCCTGAAGACAAGTCAAAAAAAGGACACAGTGGGCTGAAGCTCCGCTGGGCAGAGAGATGCAGGTGCTTGGCCAACATACAAACCAAAATACTAAACTTGCAACCAAAATATAGCACATAGAGGAAAGAATTATCAGAAACATGCATATAAAACCACAGAAGCATCATGTGTGGCTTCAAAGCACAGCTGTGTGAACTACTAGGGCTGCTTGGAATATCCAATATTTAATACATAATCTAAATTATTTTGGCAATGACGAAAAACGTTTTTATTTGGCTAGTAGGCCAATTTTGTGCAAACTCCTTAGGTCACATATGCTAAATTTATTTTTTTAAATGACAAAAAAAAATTATATCATCTACTGTATTCAATATTATCTCTTTTTACAATTTCAGTTCAAAACACTGATTGAACTATTTGCTTGCATCACTCATGCAAAAATGTTTACTGCATGCCATTTTGCATGTTTTTGAACATCTTACTAAATAAGGTAAATACTGCTGTTTACTGCTACATTATTTTGCAAAGATAAATGAAAATTATGCATGTTTGTGAGATAAGCATGCCTTGATTATATTTTATTGTTGTATTTATATTAATTACCATTTCAGTTTCACAAGCTATTTCTTGGCAAAAATTCAGCATTCCAAAATCATAAACATTACAATCACTATTAACTTATTCATATTTTGAATATACATAACGCCACTGATAAAAGATTTAGTTTTTCTGGGTCTGTTTTACAAAGCATTACCTGCATAGTCTGTCCTGCTACAAATCATTGTCTTATGACATAAACAATTGAACAGACTAAAACGTACTCGGTAACAATAGGCACGTTTCCATTACAGATTTGCGCAAAACTTTGGCGATATGTCTCATATCTTACGTCTGACGCCTGAATACTATGGGATTTTGGCCAGACGGCTGGCGAGCGTATACACGTTTGTTCTCTTGTCAGTTTGCATAGCAAGAGCAAAAATTGCACAAAATACACCTCATAGACTAGAGTGGTCGCGATCAGCTCCGGTGGCCGTTTCGGAGCCGTAACGTGCCGCAGACGTGTGCAGTGTAAATAGTCTAAGTATTAATTGCAGGGAAAGCCCCTTATACTTGAGAGCAGCCACATATGAAGTGTCGAGCGTAAAAACTTTTTTGCGATATATGGGCGTTTTTGCGAAATTGACGCGTTTCCATTAGGCGTATTTTCAATTCGCAATTTCAATTTGCGCAATTTGAAGGGTAATGGAAATGCGCCTAATGGCTTTAAGGGAAAAACAATGATTTAACAAAAGTCAGTTAAGACATGGTACTGAAAGCAATCTGAAGCATTGCACCACGGACTGTGCAAAGAAATAAATTAAAGAGTTCCAGCCATGGGTGCCTCCAGGACGTGAGGCCAACATTCTTTTAGTGCACCACATCCTGGAATTGAGGCATGCTTGTGGTCATAAATGAGCAGGGAAGGGATTTACAGCATGCTACACAATGACGTAAAACGTCAAAACATCAGTTCTGCAAGTTAAACAACCATATAGAAGAATTGTTTGCTTGACAGCTGCAGAAAAACCAATAACCTTACTGAATAATATACGCACTAAAGATTCCACAGTGTTCAGAGGCATCAACCTGACCTTAAGTTACCAAACAAGGCCAAGAAATACATTCTTGACACACTAAGCAATTTTCCAACCTATAAATGCCAATGCACTCTGATTTTACAGTTCACCTCAAAGCAGCCCAGTTTACATGAACTGAACAATAAAAAAAGAAAGTAAAGTGCACAACAAATCTCTGGTCTTGCATACTAAACCAGTTATCTCTACCATTAACACTTACCAATGAAAGCAGTTTATCAAGAAGAATTGCTAGGAAGGGTGGGGAGAGCAGGAAAAGAGACAAAACAAGGCATTCTTGAGAAGCTGTTGCCAGGCATTCAGGGCAGTTTCGGTGATGTTGCGTGGGATCATAAGAGACAAAACTATGAAAACACTCCAACAAAACATTCCACAGGGCTTTATCAGCTGAAACCCTGTGCACATGGCAGTGGGCAAACAACACTTTCTGAACCTGATCTTAAACAGAAGGACTCAAATGCAAGAGGACATTTACGACAGCAAATAACTGCACTGCAAAAAAGGCATGTGGCCACAGGCCAACAAGAGATATGGGGGGAAATAATTTGCCAGAACAAGCTGTACAGTTCATATAGGTCTCAAAAGAACTCCAAACATCAGTGAATAAAAAAAAAATAAAAAAAGCACAAACAACTAAATTCCCTTATTACAACACTTGGAAATTAGATGTTGCACGTCAAATCCAAGAATTCCTGCTCAGTAGAGCGCAGCCGGGTGATTTCTGGGAATAGCAAATCAAACATTGCCCCAACTCACTGAGGGAGTGTGTGTCAATCTGACTCATAGGACTCGTGATGGACCGGTGTTCTGACGATTTGTGTTACCCTGTCAGATTTTGCTACCTCTCATTAAAACAGATGGTAGCATAATTCAATAGCGAAAAGTGCTACCTATCAGATTTTGCTTTCAGCATGATATTAATCAAGTGTGAGGCTTTATTAACATGTACAGCTACACCAACCCTAAACCTACCCTTACAGTAGGATAAATAAAGTGTTGGTAGCATAATATGATAGGTAGCATTATTTGTTAGAACACCGGCTGGATATTTTATATTCAATCACGACTGTTGCTTCATACCGGTTATCGGATCAACGTCCAACTTTACTCATAGTGCTTGTTGTTTTTTAGAGTTCTGTGCAACTCAAATTGCACTCGAGGAATGATGCAAACAAACTTGAACATTGAACCGACAATCTCAAAATGTATAATCGCACCCTGAGATCGAGACCGGATATAACCGATGATCTGTTCATGCAACAACACACTGAAATGGTACACATTCCTGAAACTTTAAAAGGCACACTGCAGAAACTGAAAGAGAGAGGGACCCCGCACATAACGCGCGCTAACGTTAGCCGAGTACGTTACAATTATCTTGCACATAGACGCACAATCTTTACCTTTCCCACAGGTCGGCTTGTTTCCATCAACACTGTGTTTTCCTCACAGAAACGGACGTAATCTTGCATACGCTTGCTTTGAGGCAGCTGTTTTCAATCCTTGTACAAAAGCTTGCAACTTTAATGTGAAATTCTGCTTATTGTTGCGCTGCAAAGCAGGATCACTTTGTGGCAGGAAGCGAGCTGCAGCGATGCCCGATTCGTGAATGAATCATTCTAGGGAGTCGGTTCTTTTCGAAGAATTGAACTGCATACAAAGCAATCTGAATTGGACTGAATCGACCTGGGATGTGTTTCCCAAAAGCAACTATGGTCGCAAGTTCCATCCATCGTTACTAGAGTTCAGTGGAACTTATCACTATAGTTACTGTAGCTGACGATGCTTTTGGGAAACGAACCCCTGAGCGGTTCAAGTCAACCCATTAAAGGGTTAGTCCACCCAAAAAAAATGAAAATTCTGTCATTTTTCTGTCCAAATATTTATTCTGCTTCAAATTGTTCCTGACCTGTCTTCATTCATTTATTCTGCTGAACACAAAAGACGATATTCTGAAAAATGTTGGTAACCAAACAGTTATCAACAGTTCCCATTGACATTTTCCACGCTATGGACGTCAAGGGGTACCAGCTGGTACTGGTTGGTTACCAACATTCTTAAAAAATATATATATATATATTTTCCAGAATTTCCACTAAAGAAATAAACTTTTGAGTACTAAAAATAAAAGATTTGAACAACCAAAGGGTGAATAAATGATGATAAAATGTACATTTTTGGGTGAACTAATTATATAAACTTTTTTTCTCTATTCCAGTTTTATCAGCACACATAAGTTTTAATAAAGCATTTTATTAAAACGCAAGGAACGTTTATTAGTTTAAGTTTTTGCTTTTAAATGAGCTAAATCACGGCTGCAGCAAACTGAACATACATTAAATTATCCTTATTAATACATTTTATTATAAACTTCTGCTGAAGCGAGCGATTCGCGAAAATGACTCGGATTTCCCATCACAAGCGGGTTGAAGCTGCAGCGCGCATGCGCTCTAGTCGCGCCCAATACGGTCTCAATAGGTGCACTATTTGGCAGCGTGTCCTGTGCGTAATCACACACACATATATGCATACAGACACACAGACTCAAAACGCGCTCGCGCTGGTTCTGATGCGCTTCCCTTACCTGATCTCATCCGGAGGCTCCATAACCGGGGCCGAATCGACGGGAGTGTTTTCTGTTCACCCGTGCATGAAACAGAACATGTCCAGGAAAAGAGAGGTCGACTTTGCAAAGACTGGTGTGTGATATGAGTCCCGGTGCACACGTTCTTTCTCTACCCGTCTGCAGAGTTGAGGCTCGCCTGTGTGTGCACTGACGCCATGTTTCCAGCAGCGAACCGCTGATGAGGGAGTGACACACACTGACTCTACGGCAGCTCGTGCAGTACACCAGACCCGCTGCTGCCTGCGACCGACCGGATTACGGCCGCCCTGTTCAGACGCTCCCAGGAACTGCAGAAAAAAAGACTTTACTGATCCATCTGCCAGATTTTGACCTACGCTTTCGGATATAGGGGCGCACAAATGCATTGTCCACACCCCTTAAAATAGCCTAATAATGTAATTTTATAAAAGGCATGTTTCTTTCGTAACTGTAGCTCTGTCAAAGTCAAAGTCTGCTTTATTGTCAATTCTGCCACATGTACAGCACATACATACAGAGAATTGAAATTGCGTTACTCTCATACCCTTGGTGCATACAGTTAACACTTAACACTAAGGTCCGAAGGTGCACATGATGGGGGCCGGGGCTCTGGCTCTTCTCAGTTTGCGGAGGAAGTAGAGACGCTGCTGTGCTTTCCTGGCCAGTGCTGCGGTGTTGTTGGTCCAGGAGAGTTCCTCTGTGATGTGCACACCCAGGAACTTGGTGCTGCTCACCCTCTCCACAGTCGCACCGTTGATGAGGAACATGTTGAGTGTGCAGAGTGAAGAGGAGGGGGCTCAGCACACATACTTGGGGGGCCCCAGTGTTCAGTGTGATGATGCTGGATGTGTTACTGCCGACCCGTGCCTGAGGTCTTCCAGTCAGGAAGTCCAACAGCCAGTTGCACAGCGAAGTGTTGAGCCCCAGCTGGACCAGTTTGTGAATGAGCTGTTGAGGGATGATTGTGTTGAATGCTGAACTGAAGTCTATGAACAGCATTCTGACATATGAGTCTTTTTGTCTAGATGTGTGAGTGCTGAGTGGAGGGTAGTGGCGATGGCATCATCGGTCGAGCGGTTGGACCGATATGCAAACTGGAAGGGGTCCAGGGAGGGAGGGAGGGCAGACTTGATGTGGTGCATGACTAGCCGTTCAAAGCACTTCATGAGGATAGGGGTAAGTGCAACTGGACGGTAGTCATTGAAGCAGGATGGAGACACTTCTTTGGGACTGGAATGGTGGTAGCTTTGAAGCATGTGGGGACAACAGCCTGACTTAGCGAGATGTTGAAAATGTCTGTGAAGACATCAGTGAGCTCTGGAAAAAAGTCTAATAATAATAATAACAACTTTTTAAATTGTAATAATAATTGTAATTCTAATGTTTTATAATAAAAATTAAATAATTGTAATTCTAATGTTTTATAATAAAAAGCATTTTTACGTTAACTAATTTCATATTATTATTATTATTATTGTTGTTGTTGTTATTATTTTCTAACATTCTGTTTGTTTATAATTAATTCCGTTGGTTTCAATATCACATTAAAGGTGGAACAATATCTGACCATTTTTCTTGGATTATTTTTTTATATAAAAATATTAACAAGGGTAGACTTTTTAACCACTCTTAAATGATCTGAGTTTGATGTATTAATTTATTTTATTCACAGCTTTTAAAGAGATTGTCATTGCTCAAGTTACATTTACTCATACATTTTACTGTTATATGAAAATTTAAAAAAATATATGTATGCATAAC
The DNA here is from genome assembly GCF_001515605.1 of Sinocyclocheilus anshuiensis. Taxonomy (NCBI): domain Eukaryota; kingdom Metazoa; phylum Chordata; class Actinopteri; order Cypriniformes; family Cyprinidae; genus Sinocyclocheilus; species Sinocyclocheilus anshuiensis. The sequence goes on along the minus strand of NW_015548240.1, from coordinate 983,759 downwards.
TTATTAATTTCATGTTAAATAACCAAGTTAGATTTACTTAAATTACTTTTATGTTAAATTAAAATTTACTTACAACTTTGAATAACAGACTGAAATAAGCAGAAAGACATTTTCTTAGTTTTTACAACTGTTGAATTTACTTGAAAAGACTTAAAATATAAAAATTAAGTAAATCGTACTGGTTGTTTTTCTCAGTGTAAATGTACTAAAATAGTTAGAAATTTTCTTTTTATTTCTAATTTTATTTATCCATTTAACTTTGATGCATATATTTCCATATGACTATATTCATATATCTGCTTATAGGCGTTAGGCCTAATATTTGTCATTCTGGATACTGTTAATATGTACGGTCAAATCAAAAATATCTTATGTAAACTTTATTTTTTAAGTTTTACTGGATCTTTTGCAAGATAAGGTGTTGTTAGAAAAAACAGAGCTATATAAACCTATTAATAAAGGTAGAAAAGGACACAAGGGTGTCAAGATACACAGCTCAATAGACTGTAAGTAGAAGGGGCAGCAATTCATACTAAAGGTATGAAATGATGCCTCAGAGCACAGCCTGATCCTGATGAGAAATGCACAGGTATTTGGAGGTCAGTTCATGACTCCAGATTGAGCAATAGAACAGGGTGCAGCAGGAGGTTAATGTGTTTGAAGCGACACCGTGCAGAACTCAAGAAACTCACTGAACTGGGATAGAAATTGATCAGGAGGGTGTCACTTCCAAGGCACAGGTAGATAGGCCACACTGAAGTTTTTTTAATGCAAAGAATATGCATATGTGAGCTTATAAATAATGAAATTGTGCAATTAAAGTATGTGCAATAAACTTATACTTATTTATCACCCTAAATCCTACATCCCTACAACTTTATTTTATTTTATTCTATTCCTATTCTATCTATAGCACACCTGTACATACAATTTATTCTTTTTTTGTGGTTTATATTTATGCATGTGTATTTTATTCACATCTTATTTTTATTATCTGTGTGTTGTTGTTGTTGTCTCCGTGTACTGGAAGCTTGTGACACTATAACAAATTCCTTGTATGTGCAAACATATACTTGGCAATAAAGCTCTTTCTGATTCTGAAATACTTTGCATTGCCTGGGTCATAAATTCAACTATGTTTTCAATGCACTATTGTTTTGTCTTTTGTGGACAATTGTTTAATAATTGTGACCTTGTTAGTTAATTACATTGACTTTTCAAAGCATGCACATTCCCAATAAAAATATGTTCACTTTCAAACAAGTCCAGTCCAGTTGAGCAGGAATTCCTGCTTAATTATCACATCACATCAAAGACAATTACATGTTGCTTTGCTTTGAATTTAAATTTTTGAAATTATTACAAAAAAAAAATCCTGAGGTGATTTGAATGCAAATAAAATATATTTTTTTGTATATCTGTATTTTTCTGATTCCAAACAAGACATGCCAGTTTTGAAAGATTCACGAATTTACATGATATTAAAAGTGGGGGGGGGAAACATCCCCCGCGTGATCTATGCCCCTGGATCAGTATCTTTATTGCCACATAGGGTTAAAGTCTAGACTGAGTTTGAATGATGAAATGAGTTCGCAGGTGCTACTATGGGAGTTTTAATTATTATTATTTTACTCATAAATTAAGCATGTGGGGTGAATTGCCCTAATGTGGGACATTTTTTGCATTTCAGACTTCTGTGACGTTGCGATGTGTAGCCAAAACATTAAATCCATACCCAATACCATTTTAAAACCCCCAGGATATGTCCTAATCAAATCAAAAGAGAAAATGCAGATAACACAAAAGAAATTATAGACATTGTGCAAGTCGTCTGAGAACATCTGCAGCTTTATTGTAGAAAGGTATATGATAAAAGGCCAAAATCACCTTGATTCATGTGGAATAAGGTCTGTTAGCAATCCTTTTGGTGGTTAAAATGTGGATAACTGAACATCATCAGACAAATAATACAATATGATAGTTTTGATTCATTTATTATAAAGACATAAAGCAACTATATTATCATAGGCATATAAAAAAATTCCTGACTGTTCTCTAGTTCATTTTACTTAACAACAAACACATACAACCACAACAGGCATAGCCTAGACCTATTTGAAGGCAAAATATAAAATCTTGCAAAAAAAACAAACAAACATCAACTCACAGCTTGAACAAACTTTAGGCTAGATTCAATCTTGAATCAGAATTCATGAAAGTGCATGAAGAATGTGGTCTTCACACAAGGTGCTTCCCGTTTGATGATTGCTCCACCCTCATATATGACTGGACATTTGAGAGGTTATGATATTCATCACTTGACACCACAGTTTTGGCTAGCCCATAGTTTCACTGGCATTCATGTATGGGGGAGCTACAAACACTAGACATTAGGTGTCCCACATTAGGCGGTGTCCCACTTTAGGGCAATTCACCCTGTATGCAGTTTTTGATGTTTAGAAAAAGAAAAGAAAAGAAAACAGAGATTACCATATTTAGTGAATCACCAGTGCAGTCCGATTTTCCAAAGAACGACTCTTATGAGTCTGTTCATTTAAGAATGAAAATAGAAAAAAGTCGGCACACCTACAAAAATTTAAAGTGGTCATATGATGCTGCTAAAAAGAACAGTATTTAACTCCCCAACCGGACCTCACCAGACAATGGCACCTTTTTAGTTACACCCAGCGTCACTACCCCCTCCTACCCTGCGAATTTCAAGCCCCGGGACGTCCCCGCTGCTTAGAACAAAGGGATAGAGTAAAATCTTTCCCCTGCGCTGCGCTGGGACGGCTCGTGGGTGATTCCCGTTAATATCATTAAGCGGAGGTTCCAACTCCAGCCCGAACA
>NW_015548240.1:974663-980637 GCF_001515605.1 Sinocyclocheilus anshuiensis | reverse complement strand
TTTTAGGTAGGCGTGGCTGACTCTTAACTTTTATAAAGAATATCTCTTTGGATTTGAGACTTTAGTCTTTGCAACTTTACAGATCTTCTTTATGCACCAAGAGCTTGTAACACTCAAAAGAGAAAGGAAAAATTGAAATTGCATCTTATGACCCCTTTAATAACAGACTACCACATAGGTAAGGTTTCGAGCATGCAGGCTCTTCATCAGACAGGCTGTTCATTAAAGGGGTCCTATTATGCTCTTTTACAAAGTCTTGATTTTGTTTTGGGGGTGTACTAGAACAGGCTTTCATACTAGGATGTTCGAAAAACACATTATTTTTCACATATTTTACATTATTACAACACCTCTCTCCCCAGTCTGGCATGAACGGATCGAATAGTTCCTGTATCAAATGAAGGCCCGCCTTTTGAAATACGAAATGTGCTGTGATTGGTTAGCTGGGCCAGTGTGTGTTGTGATTGGCACCACTCGGCGCCTGGTCAGGAAATGTCACGCCCCTTACCATAGCCGCCTGCATGCCAGCTTCAGTGTAAATATTGCTTCAAAATCAAATCAATTTGAGCGCGATTTAAACCCGGATGATTGTAACCACTCTAAGTTTGTCTGCCTTGCGAAAGCTAGCGTGTCTCCAATGTAGTGATAACACTCGTTGCCTTCTCTAGTGCAGCTCAACCAGGTCTCGTCCCATTCCTAGATTTTTATGATATCACAAATCCAGGAAAATATGCGTTGTAGTCCAAACGAGTCGTTCGTTGTAGTTTTTGAAAAGTTTGAGCTTTGTAACTTTGCAGATCTTTTTTATGCTCAAACAGCAACATTACAGACTAACTAAAGCTGAAAAAGTGAAAAAGCATAATAGGACCCCTTTAAAGTGAATGAAGTTCGATTCTCGAAAGAATGATTCGTATGAGTCGGTTCATTTTAGTGAATCAAAAACACAGCACCGGATGTAGAATGGATCGGTTTTCGAAAGAATGATTCTCATGAGCCGGTTCATTTTGGTGAATCAAAAACGAAAATGAATAAATAAAATGTTTTACTTTATTCGTTCGAGTATAGGTAGACCTTTAGGAGCAGATATTCTACAGAATTTATGAAAAAAAAAAGAAGAAGACATATAATCTGTGCTAAACACATTTAAAAAAAAACAAAAAAACAATTTGTATTAGCCTACGTTTATTTTCAATCACTGGCGACAGACTGTTAACGGTAATGTTTCTCCCTTTAAACAATCAAAGGATATTATTTAGAACCAGAATCGATTCCCATCGCTACCACAATTACTAAGTACGTAATATTATTTCCCCTCTTCTGTTTGAGACTAAAATCATGATTCATGATGTAGGAGTATGTTATGAGTGATGAAAGAGTGATGCTCTTTCTTCTCTCGTCGATGTTACCTGGTGGGCGAGAGCCAGTGACGTCACGTCCCCGTTACGAGCTGAGCTCCATCTCCTCCGCGCTGCATTCGGAGCAGCTCGTGCAATCAAGAGCTTTAAAACGCATCGAAACCACAAGACCCGACATCAATACCATCATCACCATCGAATTTAATAGGAAAGCTGAAGATGCTTCAGTCCCTTGCCGGTAATTCGTGCGTGCGCTTGATACAGAGCAACAAATCGGCATGGTATTTTTTATTCCTCGTGCTCGGCTATATTCTGTATCTCATATTCGGAGCGGTGGTTTTCTCCTCGGTGGAGCTGCCGTATGAAGACCTCTTGCGCCAGCAGCTCAGAGGGATCAAACGACAGTTCCTCCAGGAGCACAAATGTCTGTCCGAGGAAAGGCTGGAGAGGTTTCTGTCCAGAGCGCTGGAGGCCAGCAACTATGGGGTGTCTATTCTCAACAACGCGTCGGCCAGCTGGAACTGGGACTTCACCTCGTCTTTGTTTTTCGCTAGCACTGTCTTATCAACCACAGGTGAGTCATTGAACAATGCAGATATGTCATAAACTTATACAACATGACATTTGATGGCTAACGTGGCATCAGTGAGACTCTGTGGATAGTGCACCATTTGATGGGACTAGATATTTGCAGTGACCCATATTTTTTAATGTTTCAGCAAGGCATCAGTAATAACAACAAACAATACATCTCATATGACTTTAAAAAAAAATGTTTAATGCACCACTGCTTATAATAGAGAAGTTCTCCTCCTTTTGTTCTTGTTTTTCCTCATTTTCTTTGTTCTCTTTGGAAAGCTTTCTCGTCTGTCATTTAACACCTGCCTTAACACAGCAATGTTACCCTAGACAGGTATCCAATTCACAGACAGGCGTGAAACTTTATATATAACTTTATAGAAGATCTGTACAATTCAGTCTGTGAACTATATGCAGATATCGGCCTGTATGTTCACATACAGGAGGAAGCACAGACATCAAGATCACAACTTTCGGTTTCATTTCTATTAAAGTATACCAGTATTTCCCAGACATAAGAAAACTTCATATGAAATCACCTCCTTGTCTTTCAAGATGAAACGTTCTATTCACAAGCCCCAGCATGTACCACTACATCCAAACCAGCATTACATGAAAGACAGCTTCTTTAACTCCGTAAAGCCTGACATCTGAAATGAGTTTTTTTTAATGAAATAAAATCTTTTTTTTTTTTTTTTAAATGGAACAATTAATTAAACCTTTGGACAAAATCTAAATAAAAAAGCATATATTTTTGTATAATTTTTGATACATCATGTTTTTATGGCCCGTATGATTTAATGAGATTACGTAGTTCATACTTGAGGAAAAAAGAAACGCCTACATTTTATTCGGAGACCCAAACCAATGATGAAATTCTGATAATGTAATGTAACTTAAAATGATTGCTTATAATGCAATGCAATTCAATGATGATTGAGAGATAAATGATAAATCAACATTACGATTTAAAAAAAAGTTCTATGGATAATCAAGTAAGCCTAAGTTGCTCCAATCCTGTAAATATTCATTTTGAAATATAAGTTACTCTTAAGCTTATTTTATGAAAAATCATTAAAGATTTCGCAGCAAAAAAGACCGCAGCCTAAAGGTGGACATTTTTACAATTACACAAAAAGGACTTTTACTTCCTGAATGTGTGTGAACTGTCAATCAGATGACAGATGACATGTAGCAGATTGTGAACAACAGTTTTTTTTAGCAGAGTTTTGATCATGTTGGTAATTTATAGGCCTTAGAAATGTATATAAAAAAAAAAGAAAGAAAGATTTATCTGCCTTTTTTAGGGTTAATTACAGTTGGTTCACACTGTTCTGGAAAACATCACCAGGTTAACAAATGGATCCAATAAAGCCCAGTTACCACTGACATTTAGTGTTTGTTTGCATTTTTTGGGGAAGTGTGATCCAGCCTATATGAGTTAAAGTGCTGTCATGATTTAGCAGGGAAGAAGGATTTACATTCTGTCTTATCATTTACACAGACATGCAATATCTAGTTCCCCTTTGTATTTATGCATGTTATGCAAAAGATATTTTCAAATCTTTTTTTTTTAATCTACAAAAGGAACTTTGAACAAGACAGGTTGATAGAGAGCGGAATGAAGCCTTAGCACTGACCACAGATTTTTGGCACAGGTTGGCTTCACATCACAGGCATCATGTTCTTCATTTTAGTGAAAGTGAAGGAATATCAAGAGAGAACTACTTGGGCTGTACTTTTAGACAATGAAAATAATTGTCTCCATGTACAATGTAAATATGTGTGTCACATAAATGGAAGAGTTAGATTCTGCAGGTTTGGTTAATTTGGTTCTCTTACAACTACAAATTTTGATTGTAGATTGTGTATAGATTGTTATAGCAGTATTGTTATACTTTGCACATTAAAATGTGACAAAAACTGCATTATTTATTTATTTATTTTTTATTCTGGTGTTCTGAATTTTTGCTAGGGTGTTTTGGATGATAACTAGGTAGTTACTTACTTGACCAAGTCAAAAGAGTCCACCAAAATCTCTATGATAATCTGGTCTCTAGAATCTCCTGAAAAAGCTGGTTTTGCTGGTCTTAAGTGGCACATTTCAGCTGATCGCACTGGGATACAAGCTGGCTATACAACTAGACCAGCGGACTACAGTTTAAAAGTTTGTGGTTGGTAAAAATGTTTCACGATTTTTCAAAGAAGTCTCTTATGCTCACCAAAGCTACTTTTATTTGATCAAAACTACAATAAAAACTGCAATATTGTGAAATATTATTACTATTTAAAATAACAGTTTTCTATTTTAATATATTTTAAAATTTAATTTATTCTTATGATGACAAAGCTGAATTTTCGACAGCCATTACTCCAGTCTTCAGTGTCACAATATAATATAGTGATCTGTTGCTCAATATACATGTCTCATTATTTTCAGTGTTGTGTTTGTGCTGCCTAATATTTTTTTGTGAAAACCATTTTACTTTTTTTCCCTTGATTCTTTGATAAATAGAAAGTTCAAAAAGAACAGCATTGAAATAGGAATATTTTGTAACATTATTAATGTCTTTACTGTCACTTTGATCAATTTAATGTGTTCTTACTGAATAAAAGTGCATTTCTTTATTGACCCAAACTTTTAAATGGTAATGTAGCTGTTAATACAAACAGACGTGTAATTATCACTAGAAAGAGCTTTTCTTTGGCCATTTCCTGTTAAAAGTGGGTGGCATATTTGTTCTAACATTTTATTAAACAGCTTTTCTCCTTAATGCAAATCCATCTAGCAAGCTTGTATCAGAGACCCGAGGCTTTTAGAGAGACCCTGCAAACTAACCTGATTGTTCATGTCCATAATGTGAGATCGTCCATTAGATGTGAGCTCTTGGGAGGCATCAGACTGCTGAGGGCAGAAATTAGAGCAATATAATCTGTTTATTTCAAGGATACACCAACAAAAATTTAATTACAGAGCTGGACTGAATGATTAATTCATTGATAATCCAGGATGGGACTTAATCGGTTTGTTAATCGGTGCCTGGCAATGGCTGTGGGACAGTATGGTTTTGTTTTCAGTGAGGAGAATACAGTGTGCTCGTCCATGTATAAGCAAGTCTCATAAGAGGAACGATTTCATGAAGTAAATATGTTTAATGTGTAGTTTTCCACTCTTACAATTCACAGGATATGGTCACACCGCTCCTCTCTCTGATGGTGGGAAGGCCTTCTGTATCATTTACTCTGTGATTGGCATCCCCTTCACCCTCCTCTTCCTCACGGCGGTGGTGCAAAGGATCATGGTCTATAGCACATGGCAGCCCATTGTGTACATTCATACACGCTGGGGTCTGTCTAAACCCCTGGTGGCCCTCGTTCATGCAACTCTTCTGGCCGTCGTAGCTGTGTCCTGTTTCTTCCTCATCCCTGCCGCCATCTTCTCTGCCCTAGAAGAGAACTGGAACTTTCTGGAGTCCTTCTACTTCTGCTTTATCTCACTCTCCACTATCGGTCTGGGTGACTATGTGCCTGGTGAGGCCTTTAACCAGAGGTTTCGTGAGCTCTACAAACTGGGCATCACTGGTAGGTGTGGTTTCAGTATGCTTTGTTTTGGTGTGCATTGAATCTATAAAAAAATGTAAGGACTTACATAGGAAGAGTTCATTTGCAAAAACCGATAACTTATTATAATTGTTTATATTTTTTCAGAAATCACGTTTTGTTATTGCGCATTCCAAGTAATATCAATCAAACTGCAGTTGGGTTGATTAAAGGGTTAGTTCACCCAAAAATGAAAATTCTGTCATTAATTACTAACCCTCATGTCGTTTCAAACCCGTAAGTGTGTTCCGAAGATGAACGAAGGTCTTACGGGTTTGAAACGACATGAGGGCGAGTAATTAAAGACATAATTTTAATTTTTGGGTGAACTAACCCTTTAAGTAATAATAACTTAAACAAACACAGGTAATTTACAAAATTAAAGTTCATTGAAAGTATGTTTTTTTTTTTTACATATTAAAAGTTTGTTTTATAGCACA
>NW_015548240.1:958952-970421 GCF_001515605.1 Sinocyclocheilus anshuiensis | reverse complement strand
CGAAATTATCCATCCTCGATCACTTTTAGTCAGCTTTGACGAAACTCCTCTCAGCTAGCACGTCTTTTCAAAGTGAAAGTAGCCTTGTCACCTGACCTGAATACAGCGCGCTGATTCGCTAAAATGGACTTATCGGTTTCTGTTCAAAGACAACAAGGGCGCTTGTCGGCTTCTGCAGTAAAACGTGAACTCGCGATGCCTGGAAAGTGGACAAAACTGGCTTTTTTGACAAAACGTGTTTAGGGTTCAGATCGCGCTATATGTGGAGAATAATGCACATTGCAAATGAACTCTTCATATAGAGTTTTGTAGGGAAGTATATGATTTTAAAACCACTTAAGCTCAGGGCGTTTTTGCAATGGTTAGGCGGAAATTCGTGTGTGGGACGAATACATTTCTAAGCTTAATGTTACTGCTTTATGAATATAAAAACCAAAAGGAATGGTATTATTTGTAAAGAAGACACTCCAAGCTTTCAAATGAACCCATATATGGGCTGATACCATATAAGGAAGGCTATGTAAATGAAGCATAAACATTTTTAACGCCATTTTGGCCGCAGAGTTTAACTGGTTTTAACAAATAGAATATAGTCCTTGAGAGGGCATTTGAAGTTGAAAGCTTGAATATTTATAAATAAGTGTGTATCAAAGGTGACATATCATGAAAATTTGACTTTTTCCATGTTTAAGTGAGATTGCGTCAGATTGTGCTCCCCCATGACGTAGAAAGGGATAATATTTTTATAATATTGCCGCCCTTTAATTGTGTTTTTGCAAGCGACATCGTTGTAGTAGTTCTAACGCCATGGCGAAAGTTTGAGCAAAGCATGCTAAATGTTCTGTCTTTGGCTGCACTGACGAGCACAGAACACTGTTTAGAGTCCCAGCCTCAGAGGAGACAAGAGAGCAGCTAATTTATTTATTTATTTACTGTATATTATGCTGTTGCCACACAGATCTAATATAAACATGCGATTTCTTTACCTTCACAGACATAACCGACTGTTTTTGTAACTTGTGTGTGTTTTTAACATAAACTTGTGTGTATTTGACAGTTTAAGCACAGTAAGACATGAAAGAGAACTTTCCAAGTTTAGTACTCAAATGCTGTGTGACAGCCACTTTCTGTGCGCATGCTTCGGATGTGTGCGCTCAGAAAACCGTTTATCAGAAGTTCAAACTAATATGGTTTAAAATGCATAATTTCAGCGCGATAGACATGATAATCAAAACCAAACAGATGTTTTTTGGCAGAGTATCTGAGGTAAGAGCTGTAAAGCCACATCTCTATTCTTGAAAAGGGGGCAAGGAGCAGCATTTGCATTTAAAGAGACATGAATGAAAACAGCATGTTTCTGCTTCTGCTCAAAATAGGCATTTTCAAAATTATATAATAAATGATCTGTGGGGTATTTTGAGCATAAACTTCACAGACACATTCTGGGGACACCAGAGACTTATATTACATAATGTAAAAAGTGGCATAATAGGTCTCCTTTAAAAAACATTCAGAAGTCTCGGAAATGCTGTATAGTAAACGTTCTGTGGTTTATTTGTCATGTAAGCTAATTTAAAGGGAAAGTCCATCCAAAAATGATAATTCTGTTACATCATAAAAAAAATATTTTAAAGTATGTTGGTAACCAAACAGTCTCGGTTTCCATTGACTTGCATTGTATGGACAAAAAATGTAGTGAAAGCCAGTGAGAATTGAAACTGGTTTGAAATGACATGAGGGTGAATAATTGATGAAAAAGTCTTTTTTTAGATAGATCATTCCTTTTAATGTCCGTTTTTGGTTAATAAAATATCGTTAACATTGTGGTCCAGTTTAAAGGTTCTTATACTTCTCAACAATAAGCCATTATTTCTCATAGTAACGTATTTTATTGAGTAAACATGCCTAGTCTGTTCACTTCCTCTTCTCGTAAGTGAAATTCAGCTGACTTCCTTTTATGTATCTACACATCTTAATGTGTAAGTCTGGCCTGTTGTCATAGAAACAGATGGAAGGTAAAAAGGAAGTGCATGTGATTCAAGAGTATAAACTGTTCTTTCACTGCTGCTCTACTGTTCCATTTAGTGTTTGTCTTACTTATGAAGCAGTACAGCTCTCATTTTCAAAAAGTTGCATGAAAATGACACATGGCTTTCGTGCTTGTGTGGGTTTAGTTGATGCAGATGGTCCCGTCTTTCTGTTTGGTGTGCGTGGGACGGTGAGAAAGATTTGCTGTCGTAGCATAATTGTGGAGGATGTGGCATTCGTGAGGCCCACACATGCTGAGTTTTCTTCTTTAGCTCTGAATCTTTCTGTATTAATTTCATGATGTTGCTGAGATGAAAGATAAGATGCAGGCTAAAATAATCGTATTCATGATCCTTGGGGTGGCCAAAAGAGTTTTTTTTGTGGCCCATGTCATTTTTTATGTACACACTTTCCTGTAAGGTTAACACAAGAAGAAAGAAGAATGAAAGAAAGCCCGGCAGATTTAACCGCGCTGGCGTATGGCGTCATTCAGCCAGGTTTCCGTGAAACACAGAGCAGCAGAGTGTGAAAAATCCTTATTTGTGGGTAGAGAGCGGAGATTCACCATATGGATGCTGGGCAACGGCGTTCTGAATCTGCGCTTCCTGAGCCTCACGAGCACGCCGGCTCGCTTCCCCCGTCTGTGCATCCTGAAGCGCTTGATCAGCACAGCAGCTCCGCCGACTACAACGTTCAGTAAAACGTCCGAATAAACGAAATCCGGTAGAAGATTGTGTGGTGTGTTCTGCCGAATGTTCAGCAGCTCATCCCTGGTAAAACTGATCGTGTTTGAGAAACAAAAAGCAGGAAAAACTTACAAAAACAGTACAAACACTGGAGAGCCAAACACTGAGGCTGCCGTCTGCGGCGCCATCGCATGAATCCGATGCGGATTGCAATTGCAACCTAACCTATTTTGTGTTGTATTTTGTTATGTGATAATGTATATTTTCATGAATTACATTCCTTTATTTCTCCATTTCTTTCTTCCCTTCGTGTCCCACAGTGTATCTCCTCCTCGGCCTGATTGCCATGCTGGTGGTGTTGGAGACTTTCTGTGAGCTGCAGCAGTTGAAGCAGCTGAGGAAGATGTTTTATCTGAAGAAGGAGAAGCCCCAGGACCGTCTGGCCATCATGGAACATGACCATCTGACCTTTAGCTCCATGCCAGACGGTACCGCCAACTCGCCCCAGGAGGACAAAACCGAACCCTTTGTGGACTTCCCCGTCCTAACCTCTCCAGGAGGTGATGACCCCATGATCAAATAGATGTTTTCGCTTCCATCAACATAACTCTCAATCGAGGGAGACATCTTTAGCCGAGGGGTCTTGCAAGTTACTGGTAGGATACAGAATTGTGAAAATTACTTGAATATGACGCTCGAGATTCTGCGTATTTAACAGCCCTCTACAAAACCATGATACGTGATAAAATCGTTCACTGGCTGAATATCTGTAAATGATCATTAGCACACTTAGGCTGCTACCCCATCAAATCGGCAAACTACATTAAAAAGCATAATTGCACACTTGTACACTAGCATGTACTTGCCAATTGAGATAGCAGAAATGGTAGAAGTAATGTTGACAGCATTTGTGGCATAATGTTGATTACCACCAAAATTTATTTTCACTTTTCGCGCCTTTTCTTTAAAAAAATAATCTGTTTCGGTAAGGCACTTACAGTTGACATGAATGTGGCCAGTCTGTAAACACTAAAATACTATTTGAATTGTGTAGCCACAAGAACTAAATAGTATGTGTGTTAAAATGATTTTAGCACGAAATAAATCGTTTAATCTTTTCTATATAAATTTATAGCCAATTTGACATTTTTACCATCACAATGGACTTATAAATTCTAATAATTTCAGCACCTTTACAGTTGAAAAATAACAGAATTAACATACAGTAAGTGATTTTATAAAATTAGCAGCTTCACATTCTGTCATCATTTACTCAACATGTGTGACTTTATTTCTTCTGTGGAACTCAAAAGAAGATATTTTAAAGAATGTTGGTAATTTCAGTTCCCATTAACTTGCATTGTAAGGACAAAAAATACAATGGAAGTCAATGGGAACAGAAAGTGTTCGTTTACCAACATTCTTCAAAATATTACCTTTTATGTTCCACAGAAGAAAGTCATGCAAGTCATGAAACTACTTGAAATAAATGACAGAACTGTCATTTCTGGCTGAACCATTGCTTTAAACCGTTTAAAAAAAATAGACTCATTTACTTTCTTTCTTTCTTTCTTAATAATGAGGAACTGTTTTTTGTGATTATGAACTTTTGCCACAATTGCTGCTAGTTAAGCTTCACTTTTCCAGGTATTGAACCCAGAATATCCTTTTGTAGACCAAATTTCTTAGACTCTAATTCAAAAAGCACTTCTGCTCTGATCTAAGCTTCGAATAAAGACCACCATCTTCTCACATCTTCATAAACATGAGAGCTCACTTGCATATAGTGGAAACCTGTCATCAAACATAGTTGCCCATCATCTGTTAAGTTTTATTTCCAACTCGTGTGATCTACCTTGTGAGCTTGCAACTAGAGTAATACTTAAGGATATCTGCTACTACTGGTGATCGAAATTACTCTAGAAGTCTCTTATGAAGCTGTATCACTCTAATGCATTGAAATGTTAAGACTATAATGCACTATAATGCAGCATATACTGTAGCATAAGTCAGTGTAGAAGCACAAAAAAAGTTAGTCTGCTCAAAAGGGAGTAATTTTAGATGACGTAGTTAAAATAGTGACATTTATCTTAAGGGATATTTTAACATGTTATACTGTATAATTTTCTCATTTTAGAAAGTAATATTTTACCGTGGTCTAAATATTAAAATGCTTGACAGAGTAAATCAATCTGAGTTTACATGGATTTTTGAATCCAAGGTTGAATAATGGCTGGCTCCATGTGTCCTTGTCCTAAGCTACTGAGATCCAGCGCAATGCCGTTACATACCAAAAAAGGTTTGGAGAAAATCTTGGATTACTGAATTGTGGTTCAGTATTATCGACTAATTGACTGTATAAAACTTAGATCATCCAGATCTTTGATTGTTGCATTCAGAGCATTTTTGTGGCTATTTAATAAACATAAATGAATTAATTTTATTTTTGAAACATGCTTGAAGTGTTGTTTACAATAGAATGCTTGTGTTTGTATTATGAGAATGACTGTTGTAGGCACAGACTTATGACTACTGTTTAAGGTTCGGTTGGAAGATCACACTGTACTGCAGATTGTGCTGTATCACTGTCACCGCAGTAGAATGTCATGACATTTTTATCAAAATAGAATAAAAGCTGAAAGTTTTAGGCCTCATTTTAACTTCTGTTGTGTCTGACTAGGGATTATTTACAGATGGTGTCGTTTTTACATTAAAGAAACATGCGGAATCTGAGCTCAGGCCATGGGAACTTGAATGTGCTGATGTGACATTTTTATTGTGTGAATAATGAAATGCTCTGTGATGTCACTGCTGGATTCTTTGTGCTTATTTGCCCTTGGTGTTTTGCAGCATGAGTCTCTATGATCAGCTACAGTGTCTTAACATTGTATCAGTGCAGCACAGAATAATGTATGTATTTGTTATTGAATATTTAATTTTTATCAGTAGTATGTTTAGAAATACACAAGGGCATACTGGCATGATCTCTGTTTAAGTTGCGTGTGAGAGACTGTTGGATAAATGTTGTCATTTCCATATATAAAAATCCTGAACTGGATCAATTGTCTTTTTTTTTTTTTTTTTTTAAATATATGAAAATGACTACCAGTGTTGGAGTAACTAGTTCTATGTAACAGAATTACGTAATTTAATTACAAAATAAATGTAACTGTAATCAGTTACAGTTACTGAGAAAAAAATTGGTAATTAAATTACAGCTACTTATGAAAATGTTAACCATTACAAAGGGGGTTACATCTCTGAATATTTTCACACGTATACAGATTTGATTGATTTCTTTCCCAAATTGCATTGACTGCTCTAAAATACAAGACACCAATGTTTCAGGAGTTTAGAACTCAAAATAGGACACATGCTTATTCAATAACTGTTTTATTTCCTATTTGGGTTTATGTACTTTATATGCTTTATTTTTTAAGATTTACTTTTTTTCCCCCCCAAGGCATTGTTAGATGCTTCCCGTCATAGCTATGCAAAGATTTGAAAAAAAAAAAAAAACCTTTCAAAAAGTGAAACATTAAAACTGTTGGTTATGGGGACTCGCGTCAAAACAAAGGTTTGTTTTCAAACATTTATTTTTTTATTTATTACAATAATTGGTGAGAACAAATACAAATAACGAACAAAACACAAATAATGAACACAAAATACACTAAAAACCATGCTTTTGCACTTTAAGTAGCAGATCATCACACAGTTCTGTGACATCTTTGACTTCTTTAGCCTGAGAAGAGAAAATAGTCACATTATAGATGTTACATAACTTTTTTAAAAGCAATTCAGAATTACACTCAAAAAGAACACCACTGTGTGTGTGCGCGTGCATTTACCTTTTGTTCCAGATCCTTTTCTAGGGACTGAACTTTCAGCTGTTCTCTTTTGAGCTGCACCTGCAGTGCTGCCACTTCTGCACCCTGTTTAGTACGAACCTCATTTATGGCCTTATTCGCTCTGAAACAACATCAGTGCTATTAGTGACGCTTCCAGGCATATTTATCAATTATGCAAGATTGGATTATCACATTCATAAGAGAATGCGTTTCAGACTGCTTGATAAGCACATACTGATCTAGTTTCTCCTCAGCATGGGCCTTCAAAGCTTGATATCGCTTTTCCTCTTTCTGCAGTCTGTCCATGCAGTTCTGCGCATACTGCTTCAGAGTTTCCTCATTCTATAGAAGAGAAAGTGGGGCAAAAAAAAAAAAGACCATTATACACTAAAATAACATCTTGATTTGAGATGAAGTCTTGATTCAGAAGTCTAAAAAGCATACCTTTTTGAATCCTTCAATGACTTCCTTGCATCTGTCAAGGCGTTTGACAACTGAGGAGAAGGATCTCTCCAACTCATTCAAATCTTTGGACAGCTGGTCTTTTTCCTGGAGGACTCGCTCTAACTCAATTTTGGCCAAATCTTCCTTCTGTTTATGCTCAACTGTAAACACACAGGAGTGTGTTATTATCTGACATACTGCCTTTAAAATAATGTACTGAATCTAATCAAACAACTGTCATACCGGTGATTTGAGTGATGGTGGCCTCAAATTCTGACACTATAAACCTGAAAAGAGAGGATAAAGGCCCATTCACACCAAGCACGATAACTATAAAGATAACGATAAAGATATAGTTCTAAAAATAGAATAGCAAAGTCCACACCACAACTATAACGATAAAGACAAAGAGAAACTATATAGTTGGAATCACTTTCAAAAAATTTTTTCCAGCTGATGAATGATAAAAAACATTGACAGCCAATCAGAATCCATCCTGCTGTAACGAGCTTGAGAATTTAAGAGGCAGACGAGCGTGCGCTTAGAATAAACAGACGATATCGTTCGCTGGTGTGGACGCTAATATCGTTATCTTTATAGTTAACGTTCTTGGTGTGAACGGGGCTTGAGAGTTTAAGACTGGTGTGCTGTTCAAATGTCAGTCATGCATCAGGGGTCCCACACAATTCGATCGATCCAGTAAAATCACAACTAACTGGAAAAACACTTTACTTTTTTAAAAGCAATTCAGAATTACACTCAAAAAGAACACCACTGTGTGTGTGCGCGTGCATTTACCTTTTGTTCCAGATCCTTTTCTAGGGACTGAACTTTCAGCTGTTCTCTTTTGAGCTGCACCTGCAGTGCTGCCACTTCTGCACCCTGTTTAGTACGAACCTCATTTATGGCCTTATTCGCTCTGAAACAACATCAGTGCTATTAGTGACGCTTCCAGGCATATTTATCAATTATGCAAGATTGGATTATCACATTCATAAGAGAATGCGTTTCAGACTGCTTGATAAGCACATACTGATCTAGTTTCTCCTCAGCATGGGCCTTCAAAGCTTGATATCGCTTTTCCTCTTTCTGCAGTCTGTCCATGCAGTTCTGCGCATACTGCTTCAGAGTTTCCTCATTCTATAGAAGAGAAAGTGGGGCAAAAAAAAAAAAGACCATTATACACTAAAATAACATCTTGATTTGAGATGAAGTCTTGATTCAGAAGTCTAAAAAGCATACCTTTTTGAATCCTTCAATGACTTCCTTGCATCTGTCAAGGCGTTTGACAACTGAGGAGAAGGATCTCTCCAACTCATTCAAATCTTTGGACAGCTGGTCTTTTTCCTGGAGGACTCGCTCTAACTCAATTTTGGCCAAATCTTCCTTCTGTTTATGCTCAACTGTAAACACACAGGAGTGTGTTATTATCTGACATACTGCCTTTAAAATAATGTACTGAATCTAATCAAACAACTGTCATACCGGTGATTTGAGTGATGGTGGCCTCAAATTCTGACACTATAAACCTGAAAAGAGAGGATAAAGGCCCATTCACACCAAGCACGATAACTATAAAGATAACGATAAAGATATAGTTCTAAAAATAGAATAGCAAAGTCCACACCACAACTATAACGATAAAGACAAAGAGAAACTATATAGTTGGAATCACTTTCAAAAAATTTTTTCCAGCTGATGAATGATAAAAAACATTGACAGCCAATCAGAATCCATCCTGCTGTAACGAGCTTGAGAATTTAAGAGGCAGACGAGCGTGCGCTTAGAATAAACAGACGATATCGTTCGCTGGTGTGGACGCTAATATCGTTATCTTTATAGTTAACGTTCTTGGTGTGAACGGGGCTTGAGAGTTTAAGACTGGTGTGCTGTTCAAATGTCAGTCATGCATCAGGGGTCCCACACAATTCGATCGATCCAGTAAAATCACAACTAACTGGAAAAACACTTTCAATCATCCATTAGAGAACCAGGTGATTGACACATTTGAGAATCAAGCTGGGAAAAAAAAGACACTCAAATTAATGATTTGCTCACAATTCAAGAGTAACGACTATAAGCACTTCCATCATGTTTCCAGTTCTAAATGACAACTCCAGCTTTTCCATGTTTGTAGGAACCCTAATAATTCATTCTCTAGGTACCATGTGAAAGTGTTTCTCTAATCAGAGACTTACAGCATATGCTGATTCTCCAGTTGCAGCTTCTCAATCTGAGTCGTAAGCTCTTGTTGCCGTTCCTCTGCCTAAAAAAAGAAAATACAAAACATTAGAGAGACCAATCAGACATGTGTGCCAGTCACCTTGTGTGAGGCTATGGGAGCTAACCTGTCTCTCCGCTTTCTGTAATGCAGCATCCATGTCTCTCTGGCTGTACTTCAGAAACTCTATAATGGAGTCCTCAGTCTTCACTGGCTGTTTTAATGTGGGAACCAGCAAGTCCAGAACAGTTGGATCTGGCACCACAGTTTCCACTGGCTAGAGGTTAACAGACATTGTAAAATGGACTCCAATGTGCAAAAGACTGAATGTTTCAGTGCCAAGTCAGAATGTTAAAGATGCTAAACAAAGCATTGACATTTGTGTCATCATCTTACTGGTGGAGGCAGATCATCCAGCAGCTTCATACGGTCACTGTGTGACTTCTGCTTTACTTCAGACTTCGCAGCCTCCATCATCCTAAAATGCCCACAAAAAAAGGTTTGCATGATCATTGTAAGGTGTGCACTCTGGATTTTGATCACAATATAGATATGATCTGTTGCATTAGGCCATTTAAAGGTGCTGTATGTAGGATTGACACTTGAGTGGTTGAACTAGGTATTGCAGTCCAAATTCAAAATATTGGAGAGGTTTTTTTTTCACCCGGCCCCTCCTCCTCAGACTTGAGGCACACGCAGGTTGCCAGATTGATGACACCAACAGGAACGAGCGCACTTGACGATTAATGAAATTAAATATGCTGTGTTTTCCGCCAACTGGCAACCCAGGGTGCCGAAATACAATTGGGTAAACTGGCAGTGGGCGGGTTTCACAAACCAAAACAGAGCTCAACATTCTGGCCTGGAATGCACATATTCAAAGGAGAATAACTGACTGTAGCATTGTTTTTCAGATAAACAAGTATGTTAACTTAGCAGGTTTCTTAAATATCTGAAAACATATTATGGTATTTTTATGCTTTAGTAGAGTCAAAAACTTACATACAGCACCTTTAACTCCATTTGAAACCATTTGTAATATTTTCAACAAGGAGGGTTGAAGATTATGAAACATTGTTAACATGAATGTTTGTGAAGACTGACCTAATGGCAAGAGAAGGCCGTGGCATGCTGAATCCAGAGTTGCCACTGTCCATTCCAGTTTTCTTTGGACTCTCCTTCAACAGTGGGTCAAACTTCAAATACAGTGACTGCTTCCGCAAGGCCGACTCCTTAAACTATAAAAAGTGTTTTAGTATAGCACTGAACAACTGAAATGTTGCTTAATGTACTCTAAAAAGAATGCTGCTCCTAATATAGTAAACAAAAGAAAACAAATTATGAATGCATTACTCTCACACTAACTGGGTTTATGGAAAGGCTCATAAAGGAAAAACTCACAGCGCTTGATCCAAACTGCTCCAGATAATCAATCTGCCCATCAAAATCTCCCCCTGGCATGACTGAGAGAAAGAGAATGATATTGCTCACAATGTCAAAAGCTTGCACTGGATGAGTCAGTGTAGTTCAAATACAAATGCAACCATGTATACTCACACAATGCTCCTGGCACAAACTCATCTTCACTTGGTGCCGCCATACCAAGATCACAGGTCTGGTTCAGTAGATCCACTTTAGATTCTGGTGTTGCCATGAGGTCTGGCACCTGTAATGCTGGATTCTGGGGTATGCTAGTGCTGGACATAGTGAATGACTCTACATCTTCTGCCGGCTAGTAAGAGAATGAGCATCAACATGATCATAATTTGTGGAAATACATATTTTCTATTTAATTTGTACATTTAAGACACTCTTACCCTCTTAGTGACAGGAAGACCAGTTTCTGCAATGTTTTCATAGGTTTCAGAAACTGATGGAGGAGAACTGAAGGAGAAAAAGGAAAAGTCTGAGCTCAACGATTATTTACATTTATGCATTTGGCAAAAGCTTTTATCCAAAGACGCTTCCATTTAGGGCTGGGACAATAAATCGATACATCGTGATTCGTGGATCGATTCTGAGCTTAGTTTTTAACAGCAGATGGCACTCTAGGCTAATTTTTAACCGCACACTCAAATGCACACGAAGAAGAGCACTTGTGTGTTCGGCTGAGTAATGGAAGTGTTTAAATGTACTTGCACATCGGCTTTTATGATGCAAGATTAATGTAAACACAGCCCACTGTGAACATCCTTGTAATTCTCTTCAACCTTTTCGAACTTTATGAATGATTATTTTA
>NW_015548240.1:956715-958585 GCF_001515605.1 Sinocyclocheilus anshuiensis | reverse complement strand
GAATACGGCTGTTTCTAAAGCACGCAGTGCCATCTGCTGTTAAAAACTAAGCTCAGAATCGATTCAAGAGAGAATCGCGATGCCTTCTGAAAATCTCAAAATCGATGCAGAATCATTTCTTGATTTGCGATGCATAGATTTATTGTCCCAGCCCTACTTCCATTGCATTCAGGGTACATATTTAACTAGTTCATGCATTCCCTGGGAATCAAACCCATGACCTCAACTTTCAGGATCAGAAGCATACCTGTAGCTCAAAAGTAATTAGCCTATACAGAAAATAAATTACACATGTTATGTTTATATAAACTTTACAAGTTCTAGTTTCTGTACCTGTGCTCTGGTTGGTCATCTTGTGCAGGGGCTTCAGGCTGGTCATCCTGTGCAAAAGCCTCAGGCTCCTGAACTGGAGCTTTCATCAAAACCGGGCTAGTCTGGACACCACGTGGTGGAGAGTTACCCATCGTAGCCTTTGTGCCAAAGGGGTTAAAATTTGGGTCATCAAATTTGTCAAAATCAAAGGTGTAAGAACCTTTAGGAGGAGGAACATCTACAGGTTCCATCTCCTCTGGATTCTTAGGGGACAACTGCTTGGGTTCTGGTTCTTTCTTTTCTGTGGCTAGTGCAACAGGTTTTTTGGTCACAGGTTTTGCACCTGCAGGTCTTTTGACCCCAAGACGTTTCGGAGGAGGTTTGCGCTTGACTTCAGCGCCATCGTCAAAATTAAACTCTAGTAGCATCTGGTTCTCTTTAGGGGGCACTGTAGATGAGGAGCCCTCTGTGGCAGTGGAGTTCTCCTGAGGTGGTATGGATGCATCTGAAGAGGTTGACTCTACATCTTCTGCCGGCTAGTAAGAGAATGAGCATCAACATGATCATAATTTGTGGAAATACACATTTTCTGTTGAATTTGTACATTTAAAGGGTTAGTTCATCCAAAAATTTAAATTAGCCCATAAATTACTCACCCTCAAGTCATCCTAGGTGTATATGACTCTTCTTTCAGACGAATCCAGTCGGAGTTATATTAAAAATTGTCTTTGATCTTTCAAGCTCTATCGTTGTACTCAGCGGGTGTTGCAGTGCTTCAGTTCAAATGACGTGAAATAAAAAGCACCCTTCCACAAAAAAAAGTGTCACACAGCTCCGGGGGGTGAACAAAGGCCTCCTGTAGCGAACACCTAGGATGACTTGAGGGTGAGTAATTTATGGGCTAATTTAAATTTTTGGGTGAACTAACCCTTTAAGACACTCTTACCCTCTTAGTGACAGGAAGATCAGGTTCTGCAATGTTTTCATAGGTTTCAGAAACTGCTGGGGGAGAACTGAAGGAGAAAAAGGAAAAGTCTGAGCTCAACGATTATTTACATTTATGCATTTAGCAAAAGCTTTTATCCAAAGACGCTTCCATTTAGGGCTGGGACAATAAATCGATGCATCGTGATTCGTGGATCGATTCTGAGACTTTCAGAATGCATCATGATTCTCTGTCGAATCGATTCTGAGCTTAGTTTTTAACAGCAGATGGCACTCTAGGCTAATTTTTAACCGCACACTCAAATGCACACGAAGAAGAGCACTTGTGTGTTCGGCTGAGTAATGGAAGTGTTTAAATGTACTTGCACATCGGCTTTTATGATGCAAGATTAATGTAAACACAGCCCACTGTGAACATCCTTTTAATTCTCTTCAACCTTTTCGAACTTTATGAATGATTATTTTAAGTTCAAGTGGTGCGTGTGTAAGGAACTGGAAGCAAGCGGAATACGGCTGTTTCTAAAGCACGCAGTGCCATCTGCTGTTAAAAACTAAGCTCAGAATCGATTCAAGAGAGAATCGCGATGCCTTCGGAAAATCTCAGAATCGATGC
>NW_015548240.1:951349-956690 GCF_001515605.1 Sinocyclocheilus anshuiensis | reverse complement strand
TTCTCGATTTGCGATGCATCGATTTATTGTCCCAGCCCTACTTCCATTGCATTCAGGGTACATATTTAACTAGTTCATGCATTCCCTGGGAATCAAACCCATGACCTCAACTTTCAGGATCAGAAGCATACTTGTAGCTCAAAAGTAATTAGCCTATAGAGAAAAGAAATTACACCTGTTATGTTTATATAACCTGTACAAGTTCTAGTTTCTGTACCTGTGCTCTGGTTGGTCATCTTGCGAAGGGGCTTCAGGCTGGTCATCCTGTGCAAAAGCCTCAGGCTCCTGAACTGAAGCTGGTGCTTTCATCAAAACCGGGCTAGTCTGGACACCACGTGGTGGGGAGTTACCCATCGTAGCCTTTGTGCCAAAGGGGTTAAAATTTGGGTCATCAAACTTGTCAAAATCAAAGGTGTAAGAACCTTTAGGAGGAGGAACACCCACAGGTTCCGTCTCCTCTGGATTCTTAGGGGACAATTGCTTGGGTTCTGGTTCTTTCTTTTCTGTGGCTGGTGCAACTGTTTTTTTGGTCACAGGTTTTGCACCTGCAGGTCTTTTGACCCCAAGACGTTTCGGAGGAGGTTTGCGCTTGACTTCAGCGCCATCGTCAAAATTAAACTCTAGTAGCATCTGGTTCTCTTTAGGGGGCACTGTAGATGAGGAGCCCTCTGTGGCAGTGGAGTTCTCCTGAGGTGGTATGGAGGCATCTGAAGATGTTGGGAAATCTGGAGTGTGGACTGAGAGCTCTGGTTCCTGTTTAGTTTCTTGGCTTGGCAGGGGTGGATCGTAAACTACTGATGCCTTGCCAATTAGAGGAGAGTTTGGGATCTTTGAGCCACCAGTTTGGAATGGGTTGAGCGAGTCAAGATTGTCAAAATCCAAGTTGAAGGATCCCACAGGGGGACGTGCCGAGTCCTGGGCCTCAGGCTGATCTTCCAAAACAGGAATATGTTGTGACACTGGTGCTGGTTCAGTCATATCAGACTCCTCCACATCTGTGGCACTGTTTTCAATGTTGTCGGTCTTGATGATGACCGTGCCCTCTGCTGAAGATATGTTGGCAGAACATTCTGCAAGGGAATTCTCGACTGATGGGACAAAGGGAAGCGTCTCATCAAGTGCAGTGTCAGTCACCTCTGGAACCTCAGGCTGAGGTGCAGAAATGGGGGCTGCAGTTGTATCTGACTCTACAAGCTCTGATGTCCAAGACTCAGGTAAGGCAGAAGATTTAGGAGGAGAATTCTGCATTGTACTGGACCCCTGGAAAGGGTTGATGGCATCGAGATTGTCAAGATCGAGGGTATAGGCACCTCTGCTCTGAACAAGCATATTATCATCAGGGTAGGCAACGCTGTTACTCTGCATGTCAGTCGGTGTGGTGGAAGGGTTATTCAACAGTGAACTCCTGTAAAACACAAATTCAATTTTACATGTAAGTGGATTTTTGTGTTAATAGATTACTATGAATGTTACTCATACATAAACAGAATGTTACTGCTTGTGAGTGTGAATTAACAAAGATGATTAATTAAGTGTTTTTAATATTACAACATGCTCATAAATATAAAGTGTTTGTGGGCAGGTTATGTCAATATCATTGGGTCTGAGGAAATGTGGGTCAGTTAGCAGTTCCATTGGCTAGTCACCAGCATGAGATCCAGGACCATTTTGGTGGAAACTGGTTTGAATATGTACAAACAAACAGGACACTTAAAATAAGTTAAAAACACTGCGCTGCAGGAAATTTCCTCACTGGTCATTAGAGGCCGTGAGAGTTTCCAGTGCTTTACTGCAGTCCTCTTGGCTGGATGGCCTACTAGCGCGACTCGGGGACATGATCTTCTTTGTGACTGGGTCTCGCCGTGGAGTTTGAAAACAAACCTATACAAAAGCAACAAAGAACTATGTAAATCTAAACTCTAGTACAAGCCTGACAACACAGTAAACAAATGCTTAATATAACCGCTGAAAAGAAAGAAATAAAAAAAAAGAAAGAAATGAATACACCTACATGTTAACAAACACTTCAATATAAATGTTGCTCTGATCTAATCTAGTTTAACTGCTTCCAACAAAAATTATCAGCACAATCGTTTTTAAAATGTAAAGTGTTTAAGCACCAAATTAGCATGTAGGCATGATTTCTGAAGGATCATGTGAAACTGAAGACTGGAGTGACTGCTGAAACTTCATCTTTGCCATCACTGGAATTATTGTTTTAAACATTACAAAAAAAAAAACAAAAAAAAAATTACAACAGCTGAAACGGTTTATTACATTAAATAAAATGCAGGAGCACACAAATTGCATGGAAACCTCATGAAAACCCACCTTTGCTCCTCTAAGCACAGTCCTGCTGATGTTGTCAGCCTGTGACTGCCGCAGGATCGAGGGCCTGCCAGTAGGCTGTTCCAACGCGAAAATGTCACAAGCGGCTTCAGAAGTGCTGTTCATCCGTACAGCTCCCTGATTCTCCTTTAGCGCCTCAGAACTCATACTGAAAAACAGAGACACATAGAATATGACAACATGGGTTCTGGAAAGCCACGCCCATTGGGCACCACACACAGCTGGTTTTACTGATAAAACCCGGAGGCGGGCATCTGACCTTCTCAACCCAACACCCAGAGACCCTTCAAATCTGTTGCATTTCTTTTGAGCATCAGTAAGAGATCAGACTAACCCACTGTGACTAATAACCCAAACATGTGATATCAACCCATGCAAATCAGCCATGTGCTGAGGGAACAAAGTGGTTCTGTATCTGTGAAGGAATCATGCCTTAGAGAGATGTGCAAAGGTTATAACAGACAACCAGCAGATAACTAAGCATTTAGATGGTGGCAATATGGTCTTTGTGATTTGGATAATAGTGGCTATATAGTCTACCAAGGCATGTTTTTAAAAGAATAAGGAGGAACAAGGAAGAGACTGATAAAATCTTCAAATAATCATTACCAATTTTGGCCTCATCTGTCCTTCCCTGGATTCTGCTCAACTATGTAGGACTGACAATAAGATTGTCAGCTTTGTAATGACAGGCACTTCTGACAGCTTCTCTCTTCTACAGTCTACCTGGACAGGTGATAAACAGCTCACCATCATAAATGAGATTATCAAGTTGTAACCTGGACAGAGACAGATCTCAGACCAAGCCCTCAATCCAGAGCAAATGAAAGCAAGAAAGTAAGAAACCAAACAAGAACAGCAAGTGGACTGAGTGGGAAATTGAACCATTTCAAAATTAACTAATTAAACTAGTGAAACTGAAGGAATTTCCAACTAGTTTCCACTTAGACTAACATGTGCCCACACGGATGACAAGGCTGATTAGAAACCAAAACATGAAACAACCATACATTTCAGCACAGGCAAAACACGAACTTTTTCTATTTTAAATACAATGTCTCTAAATCTCTAGTAATGATCAAACAATTTATTTCCAAAACAATTCATTAGTTTAAATTGTTACATTTGTGAACACAATAGGAGTAAAAATCTCTGCATAAAAACTGTTAGATAAATTATATTTAAACATGGCAGCATCATATGCGCAGTTATCAACGTCCTAGTAGCACTAGCAAATTAGTCAATAGCAGTTACTTTTACTGTTCAGTATCGCGCAATATTTCATTATCGCTCTCCTATAAATTTGTATACGGTTTCCTAAAATACGTACCTTACTCAGGATGCTCAAATCTAACACATAAACCGTTTTCTTCTCAGAGAAAGACAACGTGACACACAGGGAAATCCCTGTGCGTTTATAACATTTACCCTGTTTGAAACGGTTCAAATTTAAACTGCGCTGTCTCAGCCAATTAAACGCAAGATTCGGCGCCCGTCAGGCGGGGCGATCATATGAATCGACCAATAGCAATGCGCGTCGCGCTGTGTCGTCCTAGTGGATGTTCCTTTGATAGACATCCAAATCATCCAATGGAGAAAAGCCGTTGACGCAGACAACTTATGAAGCCAAATATGACCCCATTTAACCCTCTTACCAGTAGACAAAAAGACGTAAAAAAATGTGTCAGCGTATACTATTGCTGTTGCATTTTAAATATTCAAATATTAAAAGTGTCTGTGTTGTTTTCGTCGCTCTACACTTTTTCTAGAGAGTTAAAGGTTTTTAATTGTTATTTGTAGATGTTACAATGTCACAATTTACTTTCATTATATCTTTTTTTCCATACAATAAACGTGAACACGGATTTGCAAATAAAGTAATAATGACAGAATTTTGGGGTTAACTATCCCTTGAATGTAAAGCACTAAAAATTGATGCTCATTGTTATGGGTTTAAATAAAAACGAATACACGTGATCAGTAGGCAATAAAACAATAAAACGGTTCATAACAGCACAAACAACAGAAACGATGAAGGATCTGTGACTCCAATCGAGACTATTATTTATGCGTCTTTGTTCCACCAGAGGGCAGCATCGGATCAACTAATATCACACTGCATGGCTTTTGTGAGATCATCAATGGGTTGGTGAGATGAAAACAGAGAAATTGCTTTTATGTTTATTAGATTGTTTAGGTATAGACTATGCATGTATATAAAATGCTTATTAATGCGTTGCGGATTCAAGCTAATTTTATTTTCTGCCAAAAAGCTTGAAAATTCAAAGTATGAATCTAAAAAAAAAAACAAGAGCGAGAAAAAGAGTGAGGGCAGGGAAGAGAAGAGAGTTACATAACAATATGGCATGTTTGTGCTGAGGTCAGCCAGTGCACTCCCTCTCCCCACACTACTGACCTATATTCAGCTTACATCAGTCAAGGTGACTGTATTTATTTATATTTTTTTTTTACATTATTTTAAAGTTTTAAAATAAATATGCATTAAGTCTGAGAATCATTTAAGTACAGTTTCATAGTACTTGCATAGTACAAAAATAAAATAAAAGGTAAATATACACCACAAAAGTACAGTTCTTGGTTTTGTACATGCTGAATAGATCCCATATAGAGAGAAAATGCATGCAGATCCATAACAGATTCAGTAGCACCTTTGTCCTCTCTTTTTTCCATTTTTTTTAGGGTAATTTAAAGCATTTGCCTAGCTGCCTAATACACCCTCACATATGTAAGAATTATTGTTCTATTGTCTTTTAGAAAGTATGTGTCTCTATACCAATTATATCCAGCTTGCACAGAATTCCTGTAATTTAATACTGCATTCAGGCAAACTGTAAACGGCTTCAGTGATTATGCATTGACGTTATAGTGCAGTTGTGGTGCTGCCCATAATTGAAGCTTTGGTCTGATGGCTGGGAGTCTAAAATCTCATTAAAGACAAAACCCCAAATAGACAAAGACCCCTCACCAATCT
>NW_015548240.1:940331-951263 GCF_001515605.1 Sinocyclocheilus anshuiensis | reverse complement strand
CTTCAGCCAATCACAGCACAGAGGGGGGCGATTTCAAATAATGCCACTGGGTCTAGTTGAAGGCTTTCTCTATTCTTCTGAGAGTGCATCCACACAATGCAACAGCTGTTTCTTACCAGTGTGTACACATAGAGTGGGGAAGTGGGGAAGTCGTGGCCTAATGGTTAGAGAGTCGGACTCGTAACCCAAAGGTTGTGGGTTTGAGTCTCGTACCAGCAGGGATTGTAGGTGGGGGGAGTGAATGTACAGCGCTCTCTCCCACCTTCAATACCATGACTGAGGTGCCCTTGAGCAAGGCACCGAACCCCCAACTGCTCCCCGGGCGCCGCAGCATAAATGACTGCCCACTGCTCCGGGTGTGTGTTCACGGTGTGTGTGTGTGTGTGTGTTCACTGCTGTGTGTGTGCACTTTGGATTGGTTAAATGCAGAGCACTAATTCCAAGTATGGGTCACCAAACTTGGCCACATGTCACGTCACTTTTTTAGAGACAAACCCCTGAAATCCTAAAACCACTTAGGAATGTAATACACTGTAATACACACACACACACACAACTGTTACAATTGCAGTTGTAAATAAAACAAAGATTGGGGTATATTTTAAGAAAATACAATTTCAGTTTTACTACTCCAAAATGTTTAATTCAATGTGTTGAAATTTACATAAATTTTTGTTTTTTTTCCAGTGTACTTTCAATTTTATGTGCAAAAAATCAAGCACAGGCATGTATTTCCTGCATTTAAGGCAGCAATTTAATTTAGTTGTAGTTCATTAGATAATCTTGATTTAATTAAAAGTCTTCCAATAATAAGGATGGCCCAATGACTCCATGGCCAGTGAGAGTTTCGACAATTATTGAAAAGGTCACTATATCTTACATCTTTTTGGCATGCATTTAGAGTCAGCATGAAATTTAAGTGTGACCGACTCTGACTACTATCATATTGTATGTATTTCTGAGTGAAATGGCTATCAAACAAGATAAAAATCTGTGAGTGTTGCATACTGGTATACAGGCAGATCTGACTGCAGTTGGTTTAACTGAAGTGTGGCCTTGTATCCATCAGCAGAGAGAAGTGAGCATCACAGGAATAGCAAGTTATGATTAAAGATTGTCAAAAAATGTTCTAAGAAAAGGAATGCACAGATGAATAATTTACAATATCACCAGTAACATGCATTAAATATATATATAGGGTCCATTCTGATTTTGTGCCAATGGCGTCTAATAGTGTCTTTATATATTTTGGTGGCAAAATGAAGATGTGTATTGTAGCCAGATGACTTTAGTGTATAAACCAATGAGATTAAGGTTACTTCAGATCAGAGATTTGAGCCAAAAGCACACCCAATAAAGGCTGTTGCTGATTTATTTAAAAAAAAGCAATGTTTGGACAAATGGATTCTGAGTTCCAGAGCAAGTAAAATGCAATAAACTTGCTTCTGTGCCACACCCAGACCAAAACGTTCACAGACAGTGAGGTGAGAGACAGACTGAGAGAAGGAGAGGCATAAACACTGCCTGTTCTGTGTTCAACTCTCTGACAAAGAGAAAAAGAGAAATGAAAGAGATTGAAGAGAGAAAGAAACACAGACAGGGATTAGGAAGTGGGAATGAAATAAGTGAGTGTGTGTGGCATAGATTAGCTTCATTAGGATCAGTGGGTCACCGGTTGTTTGGAGCTGTCTGACTTCCTGTGATTCTATGGGAATGGAATCTGGGTCAGTGGTTGGCAGCGATGGTGCCGGTATGAGCTATGTATGTCTGAGAGAGAGAGACACTGTTTCTGTGTGGATTCTTATGTAATAGACTGAATAAAAGGGAGAGTGATATGACCTTTTTAGCACTGATGGAAAATAAACACACCAATAATAGCTGCACCATAACAAAAATGTCTAGTAAATAAAGTTACAATTTTTAACAGTGGGAACAGTACACAACCCAGTAGCAGGCAAGTTTCATATCTAACTTCACCCATAACACTTTTTACTCTTTTTTTTTTTCACCTTAAAACAGTAAAACATTAATATTGTAAAATGGTATCACAGTTAAAAAATGAAATTACAAAAATTATTTAGAATTGAAATTTCAGCAACCATTACTCCAGTCTTTTTTTGGGCGCAATGATATTACGCAGCGCCTGAAAATAGGCTAACTTCCGCCAACATAACCAACGTGACCACCTGCTTGCACAGGAAATCCTTCCGTTGGAAGTTACCTAGCTGGGGACTTTTTTCAGGCGCTGCGTAATATCATTGCGCCTGCTGCACCCATGGTACAGCAGCAAAGTTCCTTGATTATTACGCCGGAATGAGAGTATAGTTCCTAGCCATATCGGCCTAGAAAATCGCAACTTTTCATTTTCCGTCGGTCTTAGTACACGATGTAACTACAGAAGAGTCAAGTTTTAAATAGGAAAAATATCGAAACTCTTTGGTCATTTTTGAGCGAGATGCTAATGGTCTAATCAGATTCAATGATCTATGCTAAGCTGCAGCTAAAAGTGCTACCGCCAGACCCGGAGATCGGCTGAATGGATTCGAAAACGGTAAAACTCAATTGTTTAACTCTAGGGGAGCTGGAAAATTAGCCTATTTTCAAAAATAGTGGAGTGTTCCTTTAATACTTTTGTGGCAACCATGATACTTTTTACAAATAAAGTTCAAAAGAACAGCATTTTTTTTTTTTAATAGAAAGTTTTGTAACACACTAAACTAAACCTAATGTGAAGAAATTCAAATATACAGGAAAAGGCATAGTGCTGCTTACATCACTTCCTCTTTTGGCTTCCTGCATCCCAAAATGCACCTTTCCCACTTCTGCAGATTGAAGAATTCAGTTGAACAAATGAGACATGTGGGACTGCATTTAAAGTACATGTGAGGGAATAAGCTTCTGTATGTGACTGACAATTTTAATTTTTATTCAAATTGTAAGTAAAATGATACTCCCATAAGCACAAGTCAGTTTTCACACCTCTACCGTTTCGCCGTTTAACCTGTTGTTCAGGATAACGGGGGTAAAGGTGATTTTTGAGCTACCTGTTTTTCAGTAAATATCCAGGCTACTTCCTCTTTCTGCTTTAACCGCAGAAACACAGAGGGAAGGATCTGAAAAACTTCTCTTAATCGTTTTGCTGCACAAGACTGATTAGGTAGTGCAAGACAAACATCTAATTTCTGAATCAACTTTTTACCAGGTTAATCGAGAACTTTACATAAGCTTAAACCACATTTTTATTAGATGGATTTTGTTCCAGTTCCTTTAGTGGAATTATGCCACCTATGCTAGATCAGGAACTAGAAAGAATATCTCAACAAACTGGCAAGTGTTAGTTTTGGACCCAGATTCTGGCATTTCAGAAAAGTGTGTGTACTTGAGAAAATGTGCCGAGAAGCCCAAATTTCAATAAAACAAACAAAAATAACAGGGAAAGCCACGTCATTTTAGATGCTTTATTCTTTAACAAAATAGAATCTCTGTGCAGTTCGTGAGTAGATACAGGAGGAGAACATCCTCTGAATACAGTATTTACAGCAGATTTTGTACAGATCACGTTATGAACAAGACACTTCAAATTTTCTACACAACGTTTTCGAACACCATGCTCCCCTCACATTATACACCCTACACACCACCCACATGCATACAAACACCACCCACCCTTCTCGCTACGGAGGTAAATTCATCAATATAACTTCCTCTGCATCGCCATCCGCTGAGGTTTATAAAGGCATTGCATGTGCACATTTGTCATTGTCTCCTCACACAAAGTTCCCCACATCTCAACTAAAGTCTAAAGCCCAGCACACCCATGTACAGATCCCTTCAAGAAGGGCATAATTCAATGTGGTTTTAAAGACCTCCCTGCAGTGTTTTAAGTGTCATTTCAGTGAATGACAAACAATCTCGTCCATAATGAGCTTTGGAAATATTGTGCCGAGTAAAAGCAGATTTTTTTTTTTCCTTTAGGAGTTCTGTAATACACTGATCCTGCGGAGAAGCTGTTGTTGTTTGGCTTTGAGTTTTCTCTTCTCCTGAGCTTGACGCCGTTGGCGCGTATGCAGCTGCAGCAGGTATTCCGTCGCCTGCTTCAGAATCGCCACCTTCGAGGTCTTTGAGGATACAGACAAACCTGGAATCTCCTCCCGGAGCGCCTGGAACCTCGAGCGAAGGTCGTCTCTCCTCTTTCTCTCCAGAAAGTTCCGACGCTGCTCACTGGAGTCCTCAGAGTCCGATGTGGCAGGTGAAGAAAGTAGAGATGAGGGAGAGGATGAAGGCTCCAGATGTGGCCGTTTGCTCACAGACTCCATCTCATCAAAGTCATCCTCAGGATCCGTGTCAGGGGAGGGGGCGGCGTAATTGTGCTGCTGCCGATGCAGCGACACGTGGAAGCGCTTGGGACATGGTCCAAATGGATCAGCACTCACTGTAATGGTTACCGGTGTACGGCGACTTGGAGGGCGGCCACGTTTTGGTCGGTTGTCTACTGTCACCACGTCAATCTCATCATCATCCTCATTGTCATCTGAGGCAATAAAACATTTGGCACATTTAGCAAAAGCATTTCAAATCAATTGAGAAATCTTTTCCAAATGCGAAAACACTTGATCAGACTCAAAACATAAACCAAATAAAAAATAAAAAATAAACTGACAAGGAATCAAACAAATAGCAATCAATGCATCCACTGCATAGAAATTAACCAATGTGTTGTAGTGGTTTATTCACTTCACCTCAATAAGTCAATCTGTTGAATGTTTTACAGTTCTTAGCAAGGAAGTTGCATTCCATCTCTACAGCTACATGAGCTGGTTTCGTTTTTCAACTTCTGTGGTCATTTTAATGGCAAAACTATTTAAAACTACCAAACTACTTCAAAGACCCATTATAATAAAGAAAAATTCCCAAAACTGATTTGGATGCGTGAGCAGTGCTGTTGTTGTTGGCTAAAACTATTAAAAATGGCTTTCGTAACTAAAATTGTACAAATAAAATGCATTAAATGCATAAATAATGCTTTCTTTGCAACCAACTAAATAAAAGATCATTTAAAATACAATTTTACATAAATACTACAAATAATAAAGTCAGAAAGTTTTCTTTACATTGAAACGTTGCATTAGCTTGCCTGCAGCAAAAATTGTTTTATGAGGTTAAAGGGTTAGTTCACCCCAAAATGAAAATGAGGCTGTTTTACTCACCCCCGATGCATCCTAGGTGTATATGACTTTCTTCTTTCAGACGAATCCAGTCGAAGTTATATTAAAAATTGTCTTTGATCTTTCAAGCTCTATCGTTGTACTCAGCGCGTGTTGCATTGCTTCTGTACAAAAGACGTGAAATAATAAGCACCTTTCCATAAAACAAAAAAAAGTGTCTCACACGGCTCCGGGGGGTGAACAAAGCTGGTACTGACGCAACGGCGCAAGGTCAGCGCGCACACACCTCTCTTTCTCTGCGTCTGCTCTGTACAGCAAGCGGCTGAGAGGAGCAGCGCCTTAAGTTAAAATAGATATTATGTTGCTTCTCTAATTTTACATGCAAATATAGCCGAAATCACAGCACAGGAATTGTCTGTGTCTTGTCTTTTCTTATGTGCGTTTCATTTCATCAGACGATGGCTCAAATATAAAGCAGGATTTTTGTGCAGATTAACGACTTGGAAGGGAGAGCTGGTTATGCAGTCTTAAAGGGCCGCATTTCAGTCACTATTTCATATTTATTCTGTTGTCTGACAACAGAAACAGTAATATATATAAATGAAAACAGTTTTATTGATAATTTGGCTGCATTAAAATACAGTATGTGAGCACAGAGAGACAAATGTAAAAGGCAACAGAAGCGATGACATCATGAATATGCTAATTAGCGAATGACGTCATCTGGCGACATTTAGCGACTTTTCAAACTGGCTTTAGCTACTTTCTATTGAAAGAAGTTGGCAACACTGAATGACTCATTACGAATTTGGGAAGACGTTTGTTGCACGTATCGCATTGTCACATGCCTTGTAAAAATTCATAAAAATGTTACTAAGCAACTGACGAGTAACAGTTTCAGCGCGACAATTTTTAATATAACTCTGACTGGATTCGTCTGAAAGAAGAAAGTCATATACACCTAGGATGCATCGGGGGTGAGTAAAACAGCCTCATTTTCATTTTGGGGTGAACTAACCCTTTAAGTGTCTCTGATGAAAGGAGCGGAGTTCCCCCTCACTACTGTACAGGGAGTAGGAAAAACTGGGTGAGGAGATGGAATGGACTACAGTACTTTGGGGAGATGAATGGAATCCGCTCCACTAATTCACAATCCACATCGGCTTTTAGTCGGCAAGTGGCTTTGGCTTCTTGTGGAACAATTTTCTTCGGAGATCTACACTAACCAACTGCCAAATCTGGTCTGAACCGCAAGTTACATATTAATTACTTGGTTAACTTCCATCTTCATAACACATGCTATACAGCAGACTATCACCTCATTGTCTCAGCATTATTCTGAAGTACATATCAACTCGTGCCATCAATGCTGGGAGGTAATAACATGTAGTCTCTTACCGGATGAGTCAGAGCGACACTCAGAACCGGAGGAGCCAGCAGCCATTTTCTTGTTATGAGGGACAGGGAGCTCCAGGACTGCGGCGGGGTTCACGCACTGTGACGCCTGGGTCCCGGTCACGGGCGTGCCCGATGCGGCACGAGCAGCTTTCTGTGCACTTGAGGTCTGAATCTGAGCGGTCACCGGAGCTCGCTCGCCATGAGCCACTTTTTCCAGCCGGTGACTCGTGGAAAAGCCACTCCACATGCAGTCTTTGATAACGATAGAGCCCAGATTCCCAAAAATGTCCAGTGGGTCGAACTTGTGCAGCCCCTCGTACTCCTCATCACGTGTCAATACCTTAGGCGACACCCACCCGAGCCGGTCCCCCGGTAACGACAGTAGCCAGTCCCTATCCAGCGTCCTTGAGGGCGACATGGGTGGGGTGGGAAGCAGCTCGAATTTCTTCCATATATCCTCGCTCGGGGCTGTAGAGTTAAAGAAATCCTCCTCGGTGTCCATCTCGTCGTAAAAGTAGTGCTCCATGTCCCAGCCGAACAGTGTGTGAGTGTTGACTCCAGGCATTGCTGCAGAACTTCTACAAGATTATCTGTGAAGACAACGAGTCATTAGATCAAATGATGCCTGCTCACGTGGAGTTCGACTGCGTTGCAATGCACAAGCAAAACGCACTCCCTAATTGTATGTGCTCGCTCTATGCATTGCTTAAACTCACAACATACTTTAATGCACATTTGCAATGCTAAAAAGCACAATATTTACATGCAAACACATTATCACTAAATGCATTGCAAACGCGATTTTTACACGCAATCCCTTATGCTGGCGATTTATCAATTGCATTTATGACATAGCATTTATGTAGCACATGCATAACTACAGATAATCGCATATAACAAGTGTTTGTGCAGCACCAAAATAACCAAAGAAACGAGTCAAGTTTATTAACACTAACAGGAAATTATAACCAACCACTGCAGATTGAAAGTCTCACAGAAACCAACGGTTGCGACGTGAATGTGTAAATTACTCTCATAAAGATTAGACGCACTAACAAGGGGGTAAAGGGAGCACCTGGTCCGATTAAAGGATCCAGGAAATGTTCAACAGCCCACGGGTTCACGCCAAAGTTTACAATTAAATGAACTTTGAATTCATGTCAGATCAAGTTAATGGTATTCTGGTGTAAAAATGCACTTACCATGGGGTCGCAGACCTGCAAAGTCCAGGCAGAGTCTACGGGACGCGCAGAACAGAACAAAGAAGCGCAGCGTCCGGTAGAACTCCGGTACACACGCGCTCACTAAACAATAGCGCGCTTCTCCAGCCGCCTTTGTATTACGGCCGTTTAACCTGAACAACGAGAAAAGTTTTTTTTCCCCGTGCGGAAATAAAGCGGGTGTCCTGTTACAACGGCAGCAACGATCGATCCGGCGTGGTGCAGTGCAGTGCAGCCGCACCCTCCCCCAGCCCGCTGCTGGTGAGCTTTCGCGCCAGATCTGCGTCTTTGTGTGCGAGAGCTCAGCGTGGACCCACCCACCGGAGGCGCTGGGCGGGGAGAGCGTGTGAACCGCCGCTTATTATGAATGTGAAGGCAATTTGCAGCACTAAAATAAGTATTGAAAATAGAAGCCCCCTCTACGTCACTACTACAATCTAATCACGATTGAGTTTATGCGTCCTTCTAGTTGTCTTCTGATGCGTGACGCACTAATCAATATTTTGTGTCTAAACTGGTGAAGACAGCACGCGCTAGACGCAAACACTGCACTCTGTACCGTTTTATTCAAGTATCTGTTGTGAAAGAAGAAAGTCATATACACCTAGGATGCTTCGGGTGTGAGTGAAACGCAGCCTAATTTTCATTATTGACTGAACTAACCCTTTAAGTAAAGTGTTACTGATTATATTAAATTAAATAGTTATTTCATTAATTTCAAAGTGGATTTTTTCAGTAAAAGTTTTTATCTCAATTAATCTATTCCACAGACTAAATACATGTAGTTCTTTTGTCCATGTCTCATGAATCAGTGATCAGTGTTGTATAATTTACATTTGTTGGAGAACTGTTAATGCATTTCTTTTTATTATATGATTTCAGTCAGAAATTGCAACTCTGCTACTTTGGTTCTGGCAATATAGCCACATCTATTGTTCTTGTGGAGCCAAGATTTTTTTTGCCATTTGGATTTTGCACTCACATGGAAGATTTGTGGTTTATTACAGAGCAGTTAATGGTTGTGTTGACGTCAGAGTCCATCCATGCACCCCTCCACCCCCTGGCCACCCAACACACTTCTCACTGAGAGCACAGTGTGAACGATAGACGAGTAGAGGTGTTATCTAATGCTTGACCTTATAGGGCATCACACATCTACACAAATGACCAGAGCACATCCAACACTGTGTGGAGAAATGTCTATCAGGTCATATCATGCCGAAATATCTCTAAAACTGGTCTATTTCAAACGCTTTGTACAAGATAATTTGTAGATACGGAAAGTAAAATGTTTATGTATTACAGTAAAAAGTGTCAATGCTAAAAGAGAAATGTGTCTGGTGTGCTCCTCACATGCATGCATGATGAAGGCTAAATGTAGTGGTTGTCTTTAGTACTTTTGTAACATGAAAGTGTGTACAGCTGAGATGGTAACTGGATGTATTACGTCATCATCAAACCCCCACACACATACAGGGAAGGTGGAGAAATGTGAGTTCTGGAACAGTGATTGTTGTCCTAACAACCAGTTCAGCATTTTCTTTTACTGTACTGGCCAGAACTGGCCGGTTGGGTACATTCGGTTTATTTTTATTAAATATAAAAGTCTGGGAGACACACATTTGAGCCTGTTACGCTCTATTAACAGCTCTGGACATCTGTTGTATAAATCTGGTCAGTCAAAACAGCCAGTCAAGTGGTCAAAAAGCTTATAGTGAGCAGTACTTAGACACACAAAGAACCCCCACACACCTCTCAAGAAGCACATGTACACACTCAACTCAGACTGCGTTCGGGCGCCCCCTACTGCATAAAGGATACATGACAATTCCTTGCATGAAAAACAAAAGATTTTATTTTCTTTCTTCCACCCCCCCATTCAGAAAGAAAGATCATACTCTCTTCTTTCCTGCCGGGAGGGTTTGCATAATACTAACAGTAATAAAATGAAATGAAATGGGACCTAATTCAAATAACAACAACAACAACAATAATATAGAAAAAAGATACATGTATTTTTATAGGACTACCTATAATAAGGTATAAATATAAATATAAGAAAATTATGTAGGAAAAATGGCGCTCCATATCTATCTATCTATCTATCTATCTATCTATCTATCTATCTATCTAGTCTTTCCGACCAAACAAAACCAAATAATCTAATACATTTTTAAGTGTAGATGTATTTTAGTAGGTTATACCTGTATTAATGAACAATGATGTTAATGTAACATTGTTTTATTATTACCTAATGTTTTCATTATTTTATAATACTGGAATATTTTCACATTTAATTTATTTTTACATCGTTAGGTATTTAAACTCTAGACTCAACCCTCTCTGAGCATCACCACAACTCACTGACACAAAAGCTGTAGCCCAAAGACATGCTAATAGTATCCAAATCCCCCACTCTGCTCCTCAGTTCTTCTCCCACTCCCTTGCTTCTTTACCCCACCATCCCCCTCTTTAACGGAGGCAAAAATTTGCCAATGTCTTTGTTAAGGCTACAGATTATCCCCTAAAGGAAGGGTTAGCGCTGCATGCTAGCAGCTGCTCCGTGTGCTGGGAGCTGGTATTGTTCTAGCCTCAGTCTCATATGCCAACCCGATATATGCGCATGTGGAGAAAGGATGGAGACTTGACACCTTTTGGCAGTTATTATAAACTATTATCTACACACACATTCACACTCTCTATAGAGGAATTAAAAAGAGCAAACAGCTTCATTAGGTGAAAATGAGGTTCTGTGCATGAATAATAATTGATTGTACACATGCAAATTGACTGATAGTGAAAGGCCAAGTATGTTCAGACCCAGAGTTAAAGTAAACACAAGCTATAGATGAAGACAAAAGATCTGCTGAAATAGTCCCTCCGTTATTTGTAGAGTGTCTGAGAATAGTCTGCATGATCTTTAGACCAACTCCTGTTTCTGCTCACAATCCCTATTCCCCTCACCTCACCTTTAACCCCTTTGACCCCCAATAACCTCAGACAGTCTCACCTTATAGAGACCACTATAAGCAGAAAGATTTTATGTGAGAACACTGAATGAGTCTGAGCTGTGTGTGCACGTTGCAAGTTTATGACGTTTATCTTGTTGTTTATATACTGTTCAAAAGTTTGGGGCAAGATTTTTCTTT
>NW_015548240.1:933847-937238 GCF_001515605.1 Sinocyclocheilus anshuiensis | reverse complement strand
AATAAATACTTTTCTTCAGCAAGGATACATTAAATTGATCAAAAGCGAGAGTAAAGATGTTTGCAATATGAAAATATACATTTCAAATAAATGCTGTTCTTTGAAACTTTCTATTCATCTAAGAATCCTGGAAAAATTATCACAGAAATGTTAAGCACCACAACTGTTTTCAATATTGATAATAATAAGAAATGTTTCTTCAGCACCAAATCAGCAAATTATAATTATTTCTGAAAGATAATAAGACACTGAAGACTGGAAAATTCAGCGTTGACATCACAGGAATTAATTGCATTTAAAATATATTAAAACAGTAAACAGTTAGGTTAGATATTTAAATTGAAATAATATTTCACAGTACTACTGTTTACTGTATTTTTGGTCAAATAGTCAGTTTGGCAGTAGCTTTTCAAAAACAAAAACAAAAAAAAAAAAATGAAATCTTTAAGCACAAATGGCATTGTTTTCTGAGAATGGGCCATACAAAAAGCACAATTCACATGATAAGTGAACTACAGAGATTAGAGACGACTGTTTAAAATGTAACTGCCATTGTAATTGTTATTTAAATGTCATGAGACCAGACACATTCAGTGTGCTCATACTGATTTTTCACAGTGACATTAGAAATTGACGTTAGAATCTCTCTAAAGGTGGCATTTTATTTTCTATTTTGCTGTGTTTGGCTAAATCATGTAGTCTTTATTATTTATTCTGTGTAATTGTATTGCTATCCAGCAGATGACGCCACAACCTAAAATTCATGCAGCCATAGCCTCAGTCAGCACCATAGGCTGTATAAAAACAGGTCAGAACCCAGTTTTTGTTGATAGTGGAGAAGTTTAATAGTTTAAACGCTGTTACTTCTCTGAAACCATATGATAATAATAGGTAACAAGAATACAGAACATATCTGTAGCAAATAATGACAATAGCTCTGCAGACGAGAAATCAGTTTCAGAAATGAAATCAACTCTTACAGGGCACACACAGAAGAAATGGAGCAACACATTTAACAAAAATCTCAAGCCATTTTCATGCCTTATCAAGTACACAACGTGTGTGTGCATGAATGAACATACATGCACATGCTTATGAGAACACGTGCGAGTTACAGAAGACAGATCCACAGCATCAGGTTCACATACAGCATACTCATTTCAGAATGTGTACGTGTGTTTTGTTACAGATCACTCTACATTATGACCTCTACACATATAACAGTGATTAACACACTGAAGAAGCTGAATGCTCAAAATCCACACACACCCTTAGGTTTGATGTGAAGAGTCTAAGTATATGCTTGTCAATCTATGAACAGTTACACCGTAAAAAAAAAATGGTAGTAACATTTTAGGTTTTACGAATAGAACTGAAAGTTAATGTTAAAATAACAACCTACTGAAGTAGCCTATTAAAAAGTTATAGTTTAACAGCACAGATGTAACAATAAACCCTAATGTACATAACTGATGAGAAAAAGCATTGTTTCATATTTTTTCAATGAACCCCCATCAAATGCAATGTGTCACAAAGGGACAGTGATTCTTTTTCACTTCCAAAAACATAATTACAATAAAAATTACAGCAAATTTTGATCTTTTTTTTTTTTACACAGTACAATGAGTCTTTTATTAACTATTTTTGAAACACCCTCTTGAACACAGATTTTACTCATTTTATACCATCATTAATTCCAAATAACGGATTCCATCATACACACAAGTAATAGTTAGAATGATTTAATTTAATTGTGGCAACATCCAGTACACTTAATACTTGACACCCATCCCTGAAGAAACCTGGGGTCAAATATCTTTTTCAAAGAAACATCATGATAGCTCATGGATCAACGCTTGTGATCTGAGCCTGCAGCTGTGATCTTTAGTCACTAGAACAGGCCTTCCCAGTGGTGCTTCAACGTAATCTTTTTTTACTCAATCTCCATACAGTTGGTTTTGTAAAGTTTCCAACTTTCCTGTCATTCCACAGAGGCTCAGATGGATTGAGATCTGGGCTTTGACTCGACCAATCCAGGATATTCGCTTTTTTTTGTTGCATATACCACTTCAGCCTGGCTTTTGCTCTGTTTTCATTTATTGTTCTGCTGAAAGGTGAATCTTCTTCCCAGTCACAGGCATTGTTAAACTTTGCTCCATCTATTCTCTCTGTTCTCACTCATGGCTGTTCAGCTACTAATACAAAAAATAATAACATTTAAAGAAATATATAAAAATACTAAAATAAAAGATGCTATTAATATAATGTGCTCTGTCAAATACAGCAATTTACATTGCACAAAATGTATGTTTTGATCTCATATGATTATTTCCTGAAATGATTGCATGCGTTGGGTTTACTATTTCTTCTCTTGAGTGCTGGACTCAAAATTACTTCAAAAACAAATACTTTGAGATTCTCTCAACTCAGATCTTTAAGTGCATTGTACGTGACTAATATGGTGGTGGTTTTCCTGCAAGGGGTAATTCTGCTGTCTCATCAAGAACCTTAACCTCAAGTTTTTCCAAATTTGTCTCCTAAAAAAAAGGTAATGATCTAAATTTCTTTGGAAATGCAGTGGGACATTTCAACTATGCAATTATGTGGACTCTAATGAGATAAGAGGATCAGCAACTTTTAGAGGTAGAAGATTAATGTTTATGCATTTATTTTCCGCTTTTAACTTTATTGATTTAATGAATAGAACTGATGAATAGAACCAAGTCCCTGTCTTACTTTTATATTTTCGGTTTTAAATCTGTTACACTAAGATGTACGTCACAATTTCATTGCAACTTTAATTCAGACTTCTATCAACGGGAATCTAAAGTGAACTTATTACAGTAACAATCACAGCAACATGTGGTAAGTACCTTGCTCAAGAGCGTTTTTGGGCTCAATAACCCTCCTGTTACTAGTCCTGAGCTTTGGCCCAGGGCCAAATCATGATCCTATGAGGCCCCTGATTCTTTGGAGTATCCCACCTGTTAATCTACCTTATCCTTATTAAGGGCAATTAGCTAAAATAGTAGCCAATATATGGTATATAGTAATCAGCTGAATGCACCAAGTGTCTCGTTGCCCTAGTGGTCATGTACACGGTGTTCAATGAAAAGTCACTTCCTTTACTAGTCCTGGGCTATGCAAAATAAGGTTTTTGAGGGTCGTTGAGGCTGTGGGGCTTTGGTCCATATTCCAACCTTATCTTTGCCACTATGCTTCACCACACATATGTGTCATAATTAATAAAAAATATTAAAATTATA
Organism: Sinocyclocheilus anshuiensis; assembly: GCF_001515605.1. Classification (NCBI taxonomy): domain Eukaryota; kingdom Metazoa; phylum Chordata; class Actinopteri; order Cypriniformes; family Cyprinidae; genus Sinocyclocheilus; species Sinocyclocheilus anshuiensis. Next base: position 933,972 of record NW_015548240.1, on the reverse strand, counting down.
AAATGTTTTAAAATGTTTTGTGTGTGTGTATATGTATATATATATATATATATATATATATATATGTGTGTGTGTGTGTGTGTGTGTGTGTGTGTGTGTGTGTGTGTGTTTATAAATAAATAAAA
>NW_015548240.1:919813-932489 GCF_001515605.1 Sinocyclocheilus anshuiensis | reverse complement strand
AAGTCGCTTCCTTTACTAGTCCTGGGCTATGCAAAATAAGGTTTTTGAGGGTCGTTGAGGCTGTGGGGCTTTGGTCCATATTCCAACCTTATCTTTGCCACTATGCTTCACCACACATATGTGTCATAATTAATAAAAAATATTAAAATTATAAAATGTTTTAAAATGTTTTGTGTGTGTGTATATGTATATATATATATATATATATATATATATATGTGTGTGTGTGTGTGTGTGTGTGTGTGTGTGTGTGTGTGTGTGTTTATAAATAAATAAAAATATTCATCTCGGCGTTTGCCTGCGTGTGCACATCTTTCTATGCGTGACGGTGGGAAAATACCGCGTGGGCGTGGACACGAACACTTCAGCATTCAAACGAGGCAGAAGTGGAGATCAGCATCTCGTTTTCTTAGCCCGTGGAAGCAGCACTTTGTCGAACAGTGTTACTTAACCTGAACACAAGAATAAAGAAGCTCGATCTGCTCCTGAAATAAAAACATCTCTGATTAGTGTTATGGCAAGAGGAGAGGGAGCCGAACAGTTCTCATCTGGTTTGTTACATACAGCCAAAACTGTGAATCAAGATGGAATCAAAATTTCTAAGGTAGGTTAACGTTACCTGGATATGAATTAAATAATTGATACTTCATTTTTTTGTACTATGTATTTTTTGACTGGAAGTAGGTACTTTCAGAGCAGACGGTGGGGTTAATTGATATGGCGGGAGTTTAGATTGATGCTGAATATAATGATTACAGCAGCACGTGCCGTACGCTCGCTACCGTTAAGGTTTATGCGGAAGAGCTTACTTGCTACCGACGACTGACATTGATGTCATATTTGTAAATATAGAAATATACGTTCAGCCGATGGACTGTATATTTGTGAATATAGATATCTGTCTGTAATGCACACTAGCTTCATTGAGGCGTGTCTGCGAAGAACGCTGCGAAGAAAAGCCGGATTTAAAGGGGACGTGTTCATTTACCCGGAGGGAATAGAGTTTGATTTAACAAGCAAGCACGATGTATTAAGGCATAATTTGCTGTTATTTATTTGGTGTTATTGGCTAACCAATTACAAAAATGTAAACGTTTCCAGAAAGCATGCTGTCCATGATGTACTGTAGATATATGACTCATAGTGGGCGCTGATTACAGGGTAAAAATTATGTGAACTTTCTCATGCTTTTACACATCAAAGTCAGATGTAAATATTGTCGAGCATTGCATTAATTCACCCTCCTTCTCACATGTTATTTACTATCATTAAAACGCAGTAAAGCAACATAAGGAAAGCTTGCGAAACTCTCTCATTGTGAAACTGATATGCAGTGTAGGTACATGGTACTTGGTTGTGGCTAGGCTACAGGAAGCTAACAATAAATTACATTTCCTACCCATTAAATTGTGTTTTATTAACGTCTACACCTACCCCAACCCTAATCCTACCCCTTATAATAATGCATAACAGTCATTATCGATGTACAGTGTGAAAAACATTATGCTATATTGATGCGCGCATGCCCAGTAGTTTTAGCTGTATCCCTTCTTCCCTTAACCAGTGTACTTTTGATAGTAATAATAATATATATAGAGTGAGGGACCAATGAAAATAGTTAGCTACACTAAACTGTAATTCTCATAATGTGAGATCACAGTCTGTCGCAGCATTTTCCAGTCAGAGAAAGGAATTCTTTAAGCATCTCATAGTTGTTAACTAGACCACCTAAATGAAAGACAATTGTGCAAGCAGTCAAATCGGTGACATTAGAATGAAGGATACCCTTAAAGCGGTCATATGACGTTGCTAAAAAAAGAACATTATTTTGTGTATTTGGTGTAATGAAATGTTTATGCGGTTTAAGGTTAAAAAAAAACATTATTTTTCACATACGGTACATTATTGTTTCTCTTCTATGCCCTGCCTTTCTGAAACGCGTCGATTTTTACAAAGCGATTTTTTGCAGCTTAACACCGGTATCACTGTCAGGTACCGTCTATCGCGGCAAGCCTATTGCTGTCAACAGGTAAAAAGGACTGAATGAGCTATAATCTGTCAAATATAACAACCATGAATGAAATCAAGTCATTTTGAGGCAGAAAGAACAGTTCACTCAATAAGTAGAGTCTGTAATCACTTTTTGGCAAGTGTAAAATGGACGGACGCGGACGGCAGTCAGTTTTTGGCAGACGATCAATTTTCGGCACACACGAATATTTGGTTTGAACTGTTCTGGAACAGTGTTGTAAATACAACTTAACCACTGATGTCTAGTTGTGTCCTCTTTTGGAAGGCCTAACAAAGTAGTTTTGCTTTCACAACGAAGAAACACAGCGTCTCCACGACATGGGGGCAATGGCAACAATACTACAGCGAGAATCAAAGTTACGCCGCCTTTCTTTGCGTGAACATTTGGGCGGCGTTATGCAAATCTTCCCACACAGTGACATAGACATGTGGGGGCGTGTTTAAACGAGGCATTTTAGGAGGGCGTGGACGAGTCTTAACTTTTATAAAGAATATCTCTTTGGGTTTGAGATTTTAGTCTTTGCAACTTTAGGGATCTTATCTATGCACGAACAGCTTGTAACACTCCAAAGAGAAAGGAAAACTAGAAATCGCATCATATGACCCCTTTCAAATGCAGGTAGAAGGGTTAAAAGTCCAGTTTAACTGTAATGTCCCTGTAGAGGGAACTTGAGGGTCTTATTACTGCTGGACTGAAATGCTAAGAGCACTCCAGCAGTTCTGAATGGTCTGATGCGGAGCACTGGGATTTAATTTTTGTTTTTTTAAGAGCTTCAAATGGAATGTCATACAAACACAGAGTCCAAACTAAATCAGCTCCTCCGGTTAGAATTTTATCGTGTCCTCTTGCGGTGAAAAGTTAATCGGTTTCTCATGGCTCTTGTTTTACTTGCTACAATCACTGTCATTGTCCTTCTCTTCGTAACCTCTTTTTTTGTCCTCCTTTCAGCTCTCCCCACAGCAGGAGAGGAAAAGAGCTCTGACTGTGTGGAGCAAGGTGTGTTTTGCAATCGGAGGGGCTCCATATCAGATCACAGCCACCGCCCTGGGCTTCTTTCTGCAAATCTTCTTGCTTGATGTGGCACTGGTGAGCATACATATGGGAACGCTATAACTGATTGGTAGAGGATCTATACCGTGAGACCTCGACACCTGATTATAAAAATAAACTGGCTCAGTGATCGTTTTTGTTTCTGTATCATATCACTCCATATCGCTAGATAGAATGGTGAGAAAATTATCTCTCCTTGTCCTTGCTGTAATCAAACAAAGCAAGCGAACAATGGCCCAGAGCCCCAGGTCAAGGGCAGAAACAAGTGTGGGAGAGAAAGAAAGAGAGCATGTGAGAGGGCAGAAAGCAGATATAAAACTGATCTGTCTTGCTGTGTGCACTGCATCCCTGTGACTTTAACAATTCTCTGCTCCAGTTATCTTGTTCAAAACTCCTTCTGCCTCATTATTGCAACAGTTTCCATAGCGATAGCCAATCAGATCTTCTCATCGGAGTCAGCCGAGCAAATGAAGGATTGGCACCAGATGAAGTGTTATGTGGTTCAAGAACAATCTGTTATTGGCTTGATATTGCAAATTGGCATTTGTAGTCATGTTATTTTAATTAATTATCATAATCATTAACACACTGGTTTGTAGCGCAGATAGTTTTAGTGTTTACTTCACTTTGTTATTCTTCTAGTTATTTACCTATAGCGGCTAATAAATTAGACATTTCATGCATTCAAACAAAATAGCTTGCTGCTTTGTTTTTATATATAGAGCTGTGTGATAATGTAGGTAAATTTTGCATGGATATAAACTAAAGAATCATGCAACGAGTATTTGCTACATAAAATCTCTCTTATGTGAGTATACTGTACATATGAATATATTTATATATCCAACTATATATAATAGAACTGTGTGATAATAGGCTACAGTTCACATTTTATGACAATAGACCTTTTTCACATTTCCAGGTTTCTCAGCAGCAGTTTCTAACAATTCTTATTTTTCTACAGTCTGTACTGTAAATCCTACATTAACTAGTGACTAAATCTGTTTTTCTAGTTGGATCCCCTCAATGCTTCTGTGATCCTGTTTGTGGGTCGGGCCTGGGATGCTGTGACTGATCCTGCAATTGGGTTTTTAGTAAGCAGAAGCCCATGGACACGGCACGGACGTATGATGCCCTGGTATGTGATAGTCAGAAATGCACACAATGAAATGATCCAGTAATGTGTGCTGGATGTGGAATATGCATGGTAGTGTTTTCTAAATTCATGAGGAAATTAAAAGGAAATGAAAACTCTGTATCTACTAAGCTGAAACTCTGGGACTGGGTGGGTATTCACAGCGAGTGAAAGAGAGACGTATTAAAGACAGAGAAATGAGCAGTAGCCATGGTGATAGAGCCGAGTCCATCTGCTCTGGGTTGTGTGTACAGGAGGTTACTAGAGTGTACAAGAGCACCACGTGTTATCATTTCTCTGGGATTTTGCTGACTGTTTATGCATGCACTCAGATGTGGCATGAAAAGTATAAAGCAAAAATCTACAATCCCCATCACTAAAGGGCACACACACCCTCAAACTTTATTAGTAGGAACTCGCTGGTTCTTTTTGTAAGTGTTCATTATGAAACACTATCCAGCCTAACAATTCTGAGAAAATGATTCTTGTTTAATGGTGTGAAATAGAAACTTTTTAATAAAATTAATGGATTGAAGATTGTCACACCAATATTTAGTTTGTGCAGTATGAATGCAGGCATAGAAAACAAGATATGATCAAGGGGTTGAAGTAAAATACAATGCAAATTTATTGTTATGTTTGTAAGGTGTGTGTGTATGTATTAATGGCATGTGGGAAAACGGATGTTGAGTGCAGAAAAAACCTCTTGCATTCTGATTGGCTTAGTCGACCACACCACCAGAATTGACCAATCAGAGTGTAAGCATCATGCAGGAGAGCTGAGAGAGGTAGTTTAAAACAGCAGTTTGTTAATGCTAGCAGTTTCAGTTTTGGAACGGACCACAAGAGATTTCTTGACCACAATCAGGAAATTATAAATACTTACCTAAAATCTATTTTTTAGAAATGAATATTTTTGAAATGTATTTAAATAAACAAATAGAAATGTAAAAAACTAATGTACAAATACATAAAAATGTAATGCAATACAATACCTGGCAGTCACATACACTGGCAATGTCTTTTTATAGGATGTGATGCATTGTGTATTTATTTATTTATTTTTAAAAAAATACATTTCATTCAAATACATTCAACATATTTTGTTTTGACCATGTTGTCCCTTCTAAGTACGAGATTAAAAGTTAATTTGCCCATTCAAAAATCAATACCTTCTGTCCATGTATTGATGTAATATGATGACAGGCATGTATTGTGGTGCTAAAGTGCTCTGCTAATCACCTGGTTTCTGTAGGGTGTACACTTTAAAAGCCTGGTGGCATGAAGATATCAGTGCTGTTTATGAGAAGGAAGTGGAGCAAAATATTTTTTACTTACTGGGACTTGGCATGTATTGGACTTCTCCAGGGTGGGCAACTCCAGTAATAGACTAGGAGGGTTTTACAGCTTCCTTTGGGGCACTTATGACAAAGAACAGAGCAGCTGCAATTCTAGACTGTCATGCATCTGCAAGACTGAATAAGACATTAACTGTTTCCTCTCTGCATATCAGAGGTAGCCGTCTTATGCTGGTGGCTTCACTGTTGTTTATGAGGTGCTGAACAGTGATTGGTCATGAGTACACGCTGTTATATGCACAGTCAGTCAATCATTAATTATGATATTAATATAAATGTCCCGAATTGCACAAATCTTGCTTCATTTATAGACTGACATTGCTTAAAGTAATAATGCATTCCATATATTCATTTAGCAGACACTTTTTAATCTAGTCATGCACCAAAATAATTTTTTGTCGAATCCAAAATTAAACTTTTAATTTAGCTAAAACCGAAAATAACATTTCAGTTATTCAATTTGGGTAATTAGTTAATTCCGGATGCTGTTCTGTCATGTTCTCAAAGTTGAACCGGTCATAGTTGGCTAATTTTTGGTCATGGTAAAGCAAACACTGCTGTTAAATGTCACTGCTAATTAAATGTCACTGATTAGATCAATGATTTCGCCTTCAAAAATTCTTTGATTTTGTGTGTGTTGGGCAAAATTTTGGTGCATCACTCCTTTCTTTTAGAATGATTCATTAAAGGATTTTCCTTCTTTTAGTCATTTGTTTGTGGCTCATACTACACAGATTGTGCTGTATTTATGTAACCTATTACATTTGCAAAAAGTATACAATGAAGCACACAGCATGGAAAATACTGTATTCCAAAATGCAATGTGGCCAATACAGATTCTGAAGTCACCACCGCCCCTGTATTGATCATAGAAAAGCTCATTGTAAGATGTTTTTCTCTCCTGCTGTATACACTTGTCATTGTCAGTATGAACTTTCGATTTCGAAGTGTCTCTTAATGGTCACTGTTTTCCTAGTAGACTCTCTGATCGGATTAGTGCACAGAGTTTTTAAAATGAGGTGGTGTGATTAGAGAAATCCTTTTCACATCCTGCCAAAGTCTAGCTGGCTTGGTTAGTTAAACATCCAATGAAACCCTGCGCAGCAGAGGCTCTTGTTTAGAGCCACAGGGGAAAGATCAGTAAACCTCATAGAGATTAGGTTAACGCTCATTACCTCACTTAACCTCATACAGATGAGTTCATACACACCTACACACCCCACTGTGATCATATTCATCGTCAAACCTTACACGAGCAGAGATGCTGTGTGGGGTTTTTGCATCAGTTCTTAACCGATCTGTGCATTCCCGGTTCTTCCCCTAAAGCTTAACATCTGCAACAAGCCTTAGTACAATTAGATAAAGATGACTGTTTTCTCTCTGCAGGATTCTGGTGTCCACCATACCAGCTGTGTTGTGTTATTTCCTGATATGGGTAGTTCCACCTATAGAGCAGGGAAAGATAATGTGGTATCTGCTCTTCTACTGTCTCTTCCAGACTCTCCAAACAGTTAGTACACATTCTTCTAGTTTTTGAGGAATTCAATTTATCATTATATACTGTGATGCTATACATTTATATACATGTATGTCAACTACTTGTCAAACATTGGGACACAAATGATTTAAAAAGGGTTAATCTAAATGTTTATGCTTAAATGTCTTTTCAACTAACTACTTGAATACTCATTATTTAATGTATTTATTTATGGCTTTTTTTTAAAAAATGGATGAGTAGGACAGGATACATTGGATGCATGCATAGCAAATCATAGCAAAAATAGTTTAAATCACATATTCATACTTCCATTTGTGTTGTTTTGTAGTTTTAATAATGAGAATTTTGTAGTTTTAATAATGAGAATGAGAAGGTGTGTCCAAAATTTTGACTGGTATTGCATAATCATTGCATTTGTTAATTAGCATATTTATGCCATTCTGTCAGTGAGTAACTCTGTGTGTTTGTGTGTTTAGTGCTTTCATGTGCCTTACTCCGCTCTGACCATGTTCATCAGCAATAAACAGGAGGAACGAGATTCAGCCACAGCGTACCGTAAGAGCATTTACACTCATTTTTATGCCTTCCTGTTGCAATCTGCTAGATAATACATGCAACAACCACATAATAACTGTAAAAGCAATTAAACATTTCTTCTTATTATCAATGTTGAAAAAAGTTGTGCTGCTTAATGTTTTGTGGAAACCTTTATACATTATTTTTAGGATTCTATGATGCACAAGTTCAAAACAACAGGATTTAATTGAAATATACATTTTAGATAATATGTGTTTTTTTACTGTCACTTTTGGTCAGTTTAATGCATCCTTGCTGAATAAAAGAATTAATTCTGAATAGTAGTTGTTTACGCTGTTCTTCCCAGCGTAAACAATCTGACTGTTTTTCTGTTCTCTTTCTCTCTCAGGCATGACTGTAGAGGTATTGGGTACAGTAATTGGCACTGCCGTTCAGGGGCAGATTGTAGGCATGGCCAACACCCCCTGCATTAACAACACATCCCCGACCAACAGCTCCAATCACTCTGTGCATGGCAATAACTCTCAGTTACTGGATAAAAAAGTTTTTAATGAGGTGAGAGGGGGCGTGGTCATTATAAAGCAGAAGACTGTTTCATATCTCATCAACCTCTGGCACCTCAATCATCATATCTCTCTCTTTCACAGAGGCTTGCGTATATGATTGCATCTGCAGTCATAAGTTTGATCTATGTCCTGTGTGCTGTTGTGCTGTTTTTTGGAGTGAGAGAGCAGGACAGTGAGTTACTTCCCTTTACATACACATTCACAGAGTCTTTACAAAATATGGAATACAAAAATAAGCCTAGAGAAACCATTTTACAGCAAGGGAATAGCGATATAATGGTAATACTTTTATTACATAATGCATTAAGTATCATAAACAAATATTAATAAACAATGTAAAAGTATTGATCATTGTTAGTTTGTTCTTTATATACTAACACTTTTTAACATTTTAAGTTGTTTAAAATAATAGTTGAAGTATTGTGAATGAACATAGATTAACAATAAATGATAGAATATTTATAAATGAACATCAAACCTAGCTTAATAAATGCTATTTGTTCAGTGTTAGTTGATGAGACCAAATAAATTAATAATGCTAACGAATTTAACCTTATTGTAAAGTATTACCTGTGCAGGTAAACAAATAAAATATTTCATATTTGTATTAAGATTGTATTTTTAAATTTTTTATAATTGTACACATAAAATACAATTTTTATAATTTAAATGTTGTCATTTTATAATTTAAATATTACCCTCTCAGTAACTCATGAACTCCCTGCAGTTCCCTTCATGAACCCCCAGGGGTTCGCAAACCCATGTTGAAACCCTGGTGTAATTGTAGGCTGTTTACGTTCACAAAGAAACTTGGTGTATCAACATTGAATGTGTATTTTGGTGCATTTATTCTTTTTCCTCTTGTCTTTTTCAGATCAGGGTGGTTTAAAAGCACAGAAGCATGTGTCATTTCAGACTGGTTTGCGGCTGGTGATGGGTCATGGGCCATATGTTAAACTGGTGCTGGCCTTCCTCTTCACTTCTCTGGCCTTCATGGTAAGAAAAGCACTTTAGAGATGCATCTAAAACATGTCACATTTGTTCTGAAATGCTTAGTTGTACCTATGTTCATTTCTGTTGTATGATGAGATTTCATTCCACATCATTTACAAAGATGCAAACTTTGTGTTTTCACTAGACAGTTTTTCAGGTAATATGTATGAGAGAAAGCAGTTTCTGGAACTGACCATAGCACAGCTCTACGTTACATAGATGAGCTCTGTGTGTTAAAACAGAGAGAGAGAGAGAGAGACAGGCTGCCATGCAAGAGATTAGGTTTAGAATCATAGTCAGCATTTTGACAGGTTTGCAGTCAAAAGCGAAGTTCAGAATTGTTTTGAGACTGAGGTTGGGTTTGAAATGAAGACACTGTATGGACAATAATCATCAGTCGCTTGATGGAATCTCATTTCATCGGTCTGTTTTCCTTTCTCAGCTGCTGGAGGGAAATTTTGCTGTGTTCATCAAGTACACACTGGGATTCAGAGAGGATTTTCAGAACATCTTACTGGTCATCATGGTGAGAGTGTTTTCAACCGACTGCTTGAATAAGTGTTTTTGTGCACTTCTGAATTGTTTGGTTGGGTGTTTTAACAGCACTCAGCAATTTGGATGAGGTTAGCAGTCTCCATAGTGATGAAAGACATGCGTTTCTGGTTTAGAAGCAGCATGACTTTGAGTTGACAGATGAAAAGACTGTTTATAACTTCAGCAGTGTTTGCACTATTATCTTGGAGTTGCATAATATGGTAATGAGGTTTTGTAGGGGGTCAAACGTAAATAACTGTTTGTGTGATTTGTCTTCCCAGCTGTCTGCCACTTTTACTATTCCCATGTGGCAGTGGTTCCTCTGCCGGTTTGGCAAAAAGACTGCTGTGTACATTGGCATACCAGTGAGTTTCTGATGCTTGTGTTACATTAGTGTGAGATGTGTTTGTTGGCAGTCATGATTAATCTTGTGATTGTGTTTTAGTGGGCAGTGCCCTTCATGATCCTGGTGGTGTGTGTAAAGAGTAGTCTCTTCGTGTCCTACATCGTATCAATCGCAGCTGGTGCCAGTGTGGCAGTGGCCTTCCTCCTGCCCTGGTGAGTGTTTTTCTGTTCCAGTTGTTCTGTATAGTCAAAGAAAAAGAAGACGGAGGTGTATTTCAGGATGTCTGCTAGCTGATATTAAAAGGAAGCATCTATAACAAAAGGCTATAGAAATATGACTTCCCAAAAAGAATCATGAATGGGAAATATTTACGTTTATACATTCAGCAGACACCTGTACCCAATGTGACTTGATTTTCTAGTTATTACTTGGGAACCAAACTCCTGATGCTATTGCCATTCACTAATATGAACATAAATCATTCATGCAACTAATAATGCCCTTTTCTTATTTTGCTCAAGATTATTCTAATTTTTTGTACAATGTTAAAAAAATAGTTAGGAAAACGTTATTAAATGTTCTGAATATGGTAATACATGAAGACATTTGGATTATTTTGTTTAAAAATAAATAACTGTAAATAACTAACTATAAAGAACCTTCACTAAAACAAACAAATTAAGATATTATATCCACATATTTTATATGTACACTACCATTCAAAAGTTTGTGGTCAATAAGAAGTTAATAGTTTGATTTAGCAAGGATGTATTAAATTTATAATGTTACAAAAGATTTTAGTTTTAAATAAATGGTGTTCTTTTGAAATGTCTCTTCGTCAAAGAATCCTGAAAACTGTATCATGGTTCTAAAAAATATTATGCAGCTGTTTTCAACATTGATTATTAAGATTTTAGTTTTATTAGATTTATTATTATCATCGAAGTCAGCATATTAGAATGATTTCTGAAGGATCATGTGACACTAAATTCTGGTGTAATTGCTGCTGAAAATGTGGTTTTGCTATCACAGAAATAAACTTAATTGTAAAAAAAAAAAACTGAAGTAGAATACAGTCATCTGATCCCATACCAGGATGAATTATATACCAAGTTCATAATTTTACTCATATAGATGCTTCTATTTCAGGTCCATGCTTCCAGATGTTGTAGATGATTTTAAAGTCCAGAATCCCACCTCTCAAGGCCATGAAGCTATTTTCTACTCTTTCTATGTTTTTTTCACCAAATTCGCCTCTGGAGTGTCACTTGGAGTATCAACACTAGCATTAAGGTAACTTTATATTCCTCAGTGTGTGTGTGTGTATTAAAAAGCCCTTTTATGAGTTTGTGAACAGATCATGATCTGTGATTTACATTCTGGCCTTCATATTTCATCTGCTCATATTTAGGTTCTTCTGATTCTGTCCCATTAGCTTTGCAGGTTATGTGACGGGAGTTTGTGTTCAGTCTGATTCTGTGAATCTGACATTGAAGATGCTGGTGTCGGCTGCTCCTGTATCACTTATAGCACTGGGGCTTCTCATCTTTAAAACGTATCCCATCAATGAAGAATGCAGGCAGTACAACAACAAACAGCTGCAGCTGCTACTGCGGTAGGACATATACTTACGATTTTATTTCATTTAAAACAACATTTTTTTTTACAAAGGTCTTATAAAATGACATGAGTCACGTTAGCAACACTTGCTGCTGACAATAAGAGTACTTTTTCTCACAGGAACGAAGAACAAGAGTCTGAGATGGAGGCCTTGAAGCCTGACATCACAGCATGAAATACCAGCTCTGACCTACAGAGGGCGCCAACATACATCTTAACCACTGAAATTAGGAAATTTATCCGCTGAACTTTCAGAGAGAACTTTCCTCACTCAGTTGGATAATTGGACCAATGAAGGATGATGAACCCTAAAAAAATCTGCACTACTGTTATCACAGCTACATATTTATACAACTAACTAACTACAAGATCATATTTGCTGCTTTCAGTAACAATTACAGCTCTCCTGGGAGAGAACAAAGGGAGACTTGTATGATCAATATTTGGTTCAAATCTACCATCTACTAATACATCATATTTTGTTGCAAATCTCTTTTCTCATTTGATATGATGGATTAATATTTTGATTTCTGAATGTGAAGGATGTGTTGGGTTGCAGTTGTTTGAGGACGTATTTCCTCAATGTGGTGAAGAATTGTTCGGGTTTTTTTTTTTGCACTTGGGGTGAAATATTTGTAGTGGAACAAAAAAATAATAATTTTCTGTTTCTTTAAAGACGGCAGTTTATTAGCATGAGGAAGATGACACTTATTTGTCTGTCAATTTTTTTTATGGTTCTGTATTTATTTATAGTGCCTTATATTGAGTAAGAAAGTGAAGAGATTTTCTAAAACCTGATCAAATTATATTATGGTAATTAACACAAGTAAATTTAAGTCACAGCTCATAGGAACATCAATTCTCTGAATCTGTGCAGCTGTGCCAAAGAGTCAGTGACAGACTAAAGGAACGTTTAGATGAAAATGTTCATTGGTGCAGTATTTTTCCAACATGAAATGTTGGTATCTCTGTACATTTGTGTGTGTGTGTGTGTGTGTGAGAGAGCG
>NW_015548240.1:918042-919691 GCF_001515605.1 Sinocyclocheilus anshuiensis | reverse complement strand
GTGTGTGTGTGTGTGTGTGTGTGTGTGTGTGTGTGTGTGTGTGTGTGTGTGTGTGTTCAAAAAATGACTGTGCACATGAAGCAGTTTCACAGACTGTGGATATAGTGAAATTAAAGATGGTACTGTAAGGTCAACTTCCATGCTCCGAGATCTAGAGCGGTCTGAGTTATGTACTAAATAGTTGTCAGTAATGTTATCAACCTTAAGTTTATTCTCCCTGTAAATACTGAGCTGAAATGTCTGGAAATGATCTCAAAGGAAATCGTCTTGTTTTGTTCAGCAGAACAAAGCATCTGTAGACTGTAGTACAAGAGATTATTAATGGGAGATTATTTTTGTCAAAACTACAAACACCACCAGAACAGTACACAACTGTACAATGTGTGTATGAGACGTTGTGCATTTATATTGTGCTTATTAAATTTGTGTTGTAAATACTATCAAACCTTCAAAAGAATGTATGTAACTGGACTGGTTTGGTATTTTTATTTAATGAATAACAACTAATTGTCAAATATGTCCATAATTACTTGCCGTTAGGGATGTAACGATTAACCGCGAGACGGTTGAAAATCGATTAAAATATTTTATTTGTGTTATTTATTTGATTTGGGGCTTGTTTTAAAATTTCAATGTAGTTTTGTTATTTACATTTACATTATATTTAAATTTTGTCATTTAGCAGACGCTTTTATCCAAAGCGACTTACAAATGAGGACAATAGAAGCAATCAAAACCAACAAAAGAGCAATAATATGCAAGGGCTATATTATTATAGTGTTATATTTAAATTTGACAAAGAAATGTGCAGCATTTTGTCCAAGCAATAATAAAAGGACACATTTAATTTATAATTTGTCTTAAATCTCATTTTGTAAAAAAAAAAATCGAATCGAATCGTGAAATCAAAATCGTGAATCGAATCAAATCTTGAGTTGAGTGAATCGTTACATCCCTACTTGCCGTTATCAACACCGAAACTCCCTCCATTATCACAGAGTCAATGTGCTATAAAATATCACTATAAAAGGTAATAATTCATCAGGTTCTGAATAAGAATCAGTTCTTAACCTGAAGAGAGGTTGCATACTACTGTGGAATACTGGCATACCTTCAAAAGAACTTTAATTGATGTAATTGGACTGGGTTTAAGACATTATTTATGGCTTGGGTTTGGTGTTTTAATTTCATGAAAAATAACTAATTGTGAAGAATCACTGTGGTTTAAGTTTCATATTTTACCAAAAAGCTAACTGTTATGGGAACCGAACTCATGACACTGGTGTTGCTAGTGCTATTAACTAATATGAACAAAAAGTCATTCATACAAATAATAATTCCTTATTCCTTTTCTTATTTTGCTTTAGCAAGGAAAATTTTATTAAATAGTCTGAATATGTTGAAAAATTAAGACATTTTTATGTTTAAAAATAACAAATCTGTTAAAAACCAGGCCATTATGGACAACAAGACATTATGGACTGGGTTTGGTGTTTTAATTTCATGAAAAATAACTAATTGTGAAGAATCACTGTAGTGTTAAACAAAGCACATATATATATATATATATATATATATATATATATATGTATGTGTGTGTGTGTGTGTGTGTGTGTACAGGTTTATATATCCTGGTGGGGACTTAAACC
>NW_015548240.1:914869-917993 GCF_001515605.1 Sinocyclocheilus anshuiensis | reverse complement strand
TCAAGAGTCACTCTCAACTTATCTGTCTATAAAGCCTATATATATATATATATATATATATATATATAAACAGTCTTGGGGAGTAACTAAGGTAGGTAACTAGGGGAGTGACTGCTCTAAAAAGCAAGACACCAAGAGTTTAGGACACGTTATTTGATAACTCTTTTATTTCTTATTTGGGTTTATGTGTATGCTTTATTTTTTCCTCAAAGCATTGTCAGATGCCAGTGTTTCCTGTCATATCTATGCAAAGATTTGATTTCAAAAACACTATCATAGATATTAAACTATGTCTTATGGTTTTAAATCTGTTTATCGATCTCAAAGAGGTGTTAAACTCTGATTTTGTGGTGGCTTTAAAAATGAATTTGTAGGCTATAATGATGAAGTAAAAGTGATGAAGTATTTTGTTGAGTAGGCCTACTACTGTAAGGTTAACCCTGCCTGCATGGTTTACATGTTTCAAAATGATTAACAGTTGAAAACATTAAGTAGAAATGTAATTAGAAAGTAATCCGTTACATTGCTTTAATAAAGTAGTTGAAATAGTTACACTACTTATTACATTTTAAATAAGGTAATTTGTAATCTATTACATTTCAAAAGTAACCTTCCCAACACTATATATATATATATATATCACCAGTATATGTAAGTTCGTTTTTTTTCCTGCTCTTTCCACTTGGCTATTTGTCACCTCAAATGACGTTCAGTGTACGTGATCGAGGACCACTGTGTGTAGTTTAGATTAGGCCTGTCAGATCGGATAGGATTACTGGAAAGTGATGTAAAAATGCAAATAAAGTTTTTTTTAAATGTACTTTATGCATTTAATTTATACATTTTGATTTTCAATAGGCTACTTAGCACAAAATAAACATTTAAATATCTAACGTTACGACATATTTTCATTGTGATGCGTCTAATTTAGTAATAAAAACCGTTACAAAGGTTTTACAAAACACATACTCATCTATAAAATGTGCATCACTTTGCGTTTTTGCTGCTAAATTATATGTAATTTCGAATTAATTCAACTAACTGGAATTGTCGAATTCTCGCGATTTTGGGGCATGCGAGTTCGTGAACGTGTTGAATGATGGGATACACTTAGCTCTTAGCTCTCCGGTGCGGGTGTTAGATGTTAGAGTGTGGATTTAATGTGCATTAATACAACTGAGCTTTGCATTCTTCAGATCTGAGACAGTCTTGCACACTAACTTTCTGTAGCGCTTTCAAAGTGGCCAAGACTACAAGTGTGAGTGGAAGCCGTTTATTCAGCCTTGTGGCGCCCTCTAGTGACCAATGCTGCACAGCGCGAGCGGAAATCCCTTTTAACCACCTTTTTCTTCAACGCGGAAGTAAGCCTATGGGTGAGACTTCCGGTTCATTAGCCGCTATAGGTAAATAACGAGAATAACAACGTGCAATAAACGGTAAAACTGGTTGCACTACAAACCAGTGTGATCATAATTAAGATAATACATTAAAATAATATAAGACACACCAACTTTCAATATCAAGCAGCAAAACGAACTGTTTTGTTCAGCTAAAAATAGCTGGACGGAGTGGACATGAGACCGGAAGCCACTGCAGACCCATAGAACTTACAAATGGCCGCGCCCATTTTTACGACAAAGGTGGATAGTCTTGATTTGTTCTATAGTCTAGATAGACTTTGTTACAAATCACCCCGTTTATAGACCAATCACGTCTAACCCCCGACCGAACCTTTCTCAAAAGGCCTTTTTGATTGCGTAGTTTCCACCTGTAGGAGACCCCTGATAAAAAGGGAGCAAGCCGAAGGAAGAGAGTTTCCACCTGTAGGAAAACGATACGTAAAACATAATAAAAACGTACTAGTAGATTATTGATATGAAAGTGAACAACATAACTCGTGTAGTTCTATGTTTGATTCTTGGCATTTCCTCCAGCCCAACACTGTTAAATAGTGTCTCGGCGTCATCTTTATTAGATAAAAGAGTCGATCGCCCAAGAACAGCTCGCGAGAAACACTCTGGGAAACTTCTAGTGCGCGATCCGTTCACAAACACGCCAGACCTGACGCTCCAGAGGCCTGTCCTGCGGATCCGTGGCCAAACACCTGCGAGAGTCTCACCTGGCGAGGATTACCTGCCCAGATACAGCCGGCTCCCGGATGTGTCGGTGACCTGTTCACGCTCTGGATTCGTTTTAAGGGTAAAAAAGAATTTCTACGGTTTCTCAGCCATCGCAGAGGAGCTGACGCTCGGAGAAACCTGCAAAGGTAACGGGGTCCTTGAGCCGCATAACGACCTGCTCTTCACATACAGGCTCACCGACTGTCAGGGAGAACAACAGGTGAGCGTCATTTCAAAAGAATGTAGTTTGTCATTTGTCATTTATCATTGCCAAATAATGACACGACTCAATTCCAACTGAAAGGTGTTTCCTGATTACGTTGCCTACAAATATGTCCTGCATTATGTGTGTCTGTCACACCGAAACCCACTTCGTTATCACAGAGTCAACGTGGGCGTGGAGTGTCGCTATAAAAGGTAATTCAACCGGTTCTGAATGAGAATAAGATCTTCCTGGGTAGTAACTGTTTACATGCAATCTGGATTAGGCCTACGTAATCAAATTCCAAGAATTAAGTAGGCCTACTTGTAACAAGTTTCAATTACATATTAAAGGCGTCATATGACGTTGCTAAAAAGAACATTATGTTGTGTATTTGGTGTAGTGCAATGTGTGTATGCGGTTTAAGGTTAAAAAAACATTATTTTCCATATAATGTATATTATTGTTTCTCCTCTATGCCCCGCCTTTCTGAAACGCGTCGATTTTTACAAAGCTCATCGTTCTAAAAAAGCGAGGTGTGCTCTGATTGGCCAGCTATCCAGTGCGTTGTGATTGGCCGAATACCTCAAGCGTGTGACGGAAATGTTACGCCCCGTACCATACTTTTAGCAGTTCAGTCAATGTACTGTTAGGAGTGCTTGATAATGTTAGATAACTTTGATAGAAAGGCATGTAATGGATTGCAATCAACCAAAAATTAGACCGCTGTTAGTATGACATTATTTACACAACTATCAATACTTAGTCGGGCAACCCTTAGCCTTAATGACAGCCTGTAGTC
>NW_015548240.1:894861-914596 GCF_001515605.1 Sinocyclocheilus anshuiensis | reverse complement strand
CTGTATATCCTTCGGTTATTTTCACACTTAATTATGCCCATTAAAATGTATTTTACAAGTTTTTGTTACTTTCACTGTAAATATTTTTTTTTTGCTCTATGGTACATCATCTTTAATTTAACAGCATTGGAGATGCTCCATTGCAGCGGCTTAGTACTGTAATTAGTTTTAATCCAAATGATGCGTGTGCTAAGTGAGTGAACATCAAAGATCACACAACAGAATTGCGCTCTCTCTCCCCCCACCATTAAGTAACTTGTGCATTGTTTTATTTACTTGTTTTTTACATATCCGCCCGAACTACAAACTTTCCAGTGATGTCTGTGAGAAGGGTATATTCACTCGACAAGCTCGCGCAACTGCGCCGCCTCCATTCTGCTCTCTGTTGTTCTGTTGTCGGTGTTTCATTGTCTGAATATGGCACTTAACACATGCTGCGTGGTATCGGCGTTTGGTATCGGGGCATTTTAGAGTACGAGTACAGGAGCTCAGTATCGGCCCGATACCGATATCGGTATCGGTGCATCCCTAGTTAGGAGTAACTGAATAACTCGGGATATTGGTTTATTTGCGTGTTAGAATGAGCTATTTTAGGTAGGTGTGGTTGACTCTTAACTTTTAAAAAGAATATCTCTTTGGATTTGAGACTTTAGTCTTTGCAACTTTACAGATCTTCTTTATGCACCAAGAGCTTGTAACACTCCAAAGAGAAAGGAAAAATTGAAATCGCATCATATGACCCCTTTAAAATACTTGTCATCAGACGAGTTACTTTTTTTTACTCATTAGCCTACATGATTACATATTATTCACACAACAGCAATAAATGATTCCAAATTTATCAAATCACCTATTTTTAAACTTTTAAATATGGCTGTGCAAAAAATCGAATGCGATTTTCATGCGTATCTCGTCAGTAAAGCCGCTCCTGTGATTAGTAGTAAATCTCCAGCACGTGCTTTCAGATGGGGCGGCATTTACTACACAGAGCCATAGTTCACAGTCAAGGTACACAAAATCGCATTCAAAATCGGCAATGACCTCGATTTTGTGTAGCTTGTCAGTGAACTACGGCTCTGTGTTCAAAATTACAAAAGTAATTTCAGGTTTAGAAGTGTTTCAACATTGCATCAACTACTGATGAACACATTTTTATTTGAATCATCACTCACTAGGTTATTTAACCTTGTATTACTATAGCTTTGAAAAGCTTTTGTCTTTTAAACACATTAAAATACACAAATTAAATAAAACAAATTATTTGAATAATTAAGTATCACGTGTATGGTCACGGTTGTCTGACATTGGTTAATGGTCACATGATATGCAGCTAAACAAATTAAAATAATTTATTATTTTAGTAAGTGTTTTATTTTGATTGATGTTGTTTTAAAATGACTTAATTAAATTTTAACTTTTTATTATTTAATTATTAGCTTTTCATTAAACTCTAAACCCACTGCAGTTAATTTACAAGCTCCTAAAAGTAGTCTGATTATATTACCTAAAATGTGTACTGTAATGAATTACATTACTAACTACAATTATTGTAATGTAATTTGGAATCAGTAACAGACTACAATTTGTAAGCAATCTACCCAGCTCTGGTAAAAACTACATTAAAAATGTTTGGGATGTGAATGTGTGCAGTTTATGTTGTACAACAAAACGTACAAGTATAAATTATGTATACCACAGACTTTATTTTACTCATGAAAATACAATAACAAAAATTCATAAAATCTCCAGGGAACCCATGGCGAATTTAGTCTTCTGGGGTTTGACATCATTGCTGCAGCACTGCAATAGTAAAATAGTTGTTCAATCTTTTAGCACATTGATTTGTCACAAAATGTGTTGACCAAGGTACAATCACAAAATTATTATGTTATGTAAGAGGTAAGGTCCTAGCTAATTGTGTGTTTACAGTTCAGGATGAGGAACAACACTGTTCTGTTTATTATTTAGGGAGCGCCATGTGCACAGTCTGGTGGTGAGTCCCACATCTCGGACCCTATTGCGCAAACTTATCAGGAGCAGATCTGGTGACTTTTGGATCCAGCTGATGGATGGTAAGACCACGGGTCACACGGCAAGCTGTATTTTTATGAACAAATACACCATATTATAGAAAGGAACACATTATCATTATGCAATAACAGTCTTATATCACACATTTTCCAGTCTGCACTTGACCGATAAACATCACATATCTTCAACACAACAGAGATTTCTACAGAGATTTCTTGCCAGTTATATCATTGTATAATTATATAAAAAGTTTTAAAATCATATAGAATAGTTTCAAGAGCAGGTCATATGGTATTTTAAAGTGTCCTAATATTGTGTTTGAGTCCCCTACAACAGGTTTAAATGCATCTAAAGGTCAGAAAACATTGAAATTTTCTCAGAATATACATTTAATATTAGAGTAATTTGCCAAACCCCTCCCTTCCATAAGCCTACTCTGCTCTGATTGGTCAGCTGGCCAAGCCTGTTGTGATTGGCACAGAGAGGAGTCCTTGAGCAAGTTAGCGAGCGCTACCATTGACAAAGCACCTTTACATAAAACAATAATATAGTGCTCCAATCCGTTCTTATAATAATGGCATAAAATACAAAAATTCTTAGGAAATAGTGGGTTCACAGCGAATTATCAGAACTACTTCAGTAGGACAGTAATATCGTGCTTTACCTGGAAACCTAAAGCTGCACTAGGTGTACATCACATATTAGCACAAAAACTATATATTTTGAGCACTCAATTGAAAATGTACACATAACATTTGTATCAATCGTACTTACAGGTTGTGCTTCGGAGAGCTTGTTAGTCCAAATAAAGAAGATTAGAAGCCAAGGAAGATAAAAGCCAAGATTAGAGAAGCAGTCCTTGGTAAAATGACATGCACACAACAAAAGGTTCGAATTGTTTTTCTGTGGTATCCTTGAACACAGCGTCTTCTCAACATGATGTAAACACACTAACTAGCGGAAGTGTTTGTGGGCAGGTCAGATTCGTGGGCAGACGGGGATTATGCAAAGTTGTTACCCAGTGACGTATACCGGTAACAGGCAAAAGATTCGAAAAAATGACGACTCGTTAAGGCGATTCAGAATCGACTCTCTCTTTTGAGAGACAATATCTTTATTTATCATGTACTTTTTGATTAACAACTTTGCACATTGTTTTCATTTAAGGATAGCTACGTTATAAACTGCAAAAGAAACATTAAAGAGCAGGTCATATGGGTTTTTGAAAAATATCTATGAATATGAACTTTACTAAACAAAGCCAATATTTGAATTGTGTTGTCAGTTGCGTTAGGTTAAAAAGGCAAGCAGTTGAAATAACAGGCAGGCACTTCATGGATCAACTCTAATATATAAGCAGGGAATCCTAAGGGAGATTAGAAGAGTTGCATTCCAAAGACTGTGCCATTACAATGCATGTTGTAACTTGCCCAGAAGCTTTTTATACATTCCCACACTCAAATATGTTTTTGACCAAACCCTGATTTAATCTGTAAACCAAGCACTGTAAAAGGATGCTGATGGTCTCATGTATCTATACCGTAGACTCCTGGTCTTCTCCAGTCAGGTCTGCTGTGTACCTGCTGGGTCAGCAGGTGAATGTGCAGGTCTCCACGCGACATCATTACCAAGGGGTCAAGCTTTTTATCAACAGCTGTTATGCAGCTACAGTCAACACTTTGAGTCAAGCATCCAAACACAGCATCATAGACAATTATGGGTGAGTGGAGCAAAACACTGACTTTGTGGAACATTTATCAGACACAAAACACTGTCTCACACACATCCAGGTGTTTACGGGAAAGCTGGATAAATCCAGGTGCTTCAAGATTCAGGTTCTCCAGGGCAGACAATGTTGTTCAGTTCTCCTTTGGTGCTTTCCAGTTCATTGAGGCTCCAGATGCCCAGGTGTGTTTGTGTTGATTCTTTTCTCACGGTTGACATATTTATGAAGACAAAACTGTGCTGTACTGTGCATTGTGTTGCATTCATTCTTTGTGTGATTCATTAAGTTCTCTGTGTGATTTATTGTAGATCGCACTCCATTGTGAGCTCTCTGTTTCTGGTGGTGGACCTAGTCCAATGCAGAAGTCTTGTTTTTACGGCCACACCGATAAAAGGTTAACAAGACTAAACATCTGTCGCTGGGTGTTGTAAAGATCATGAATAACTTTTTTTCTATCATAAACAAAACCTCTTTTACCACAATTGTTCTACTAAAACTTTTCATTTGTTAGATGGATCTCTGTGTTTGGTCAAGATTCTATCTGTGACTGCTGTGATTCAGTCTGCAACCAGACCAAAACCAAACGAATAACACATGAAGGCAAGTAAATCATCAAACATAAATCCAATAGTAGTAGTCACACCTTTGCAATATTGGATCATCACTTTATTTCTTACTATGCTGGTCAAAAAAGACCTTATCAGATGACTGCACCAAAAAAACCTGTGTATATCCATGTTAATTTGGTGTATCAGCTAAAAGTCAAATTAAAGGAAAGACAAAAAACCTGCACATGATATCCACAGAAGAAATATTGAAGAATATATATTACAAGGCAAAATAAATACAAATACAAGTGCCAAACACAATGTTTTTTTTTATTATATAATACTTTTTAAATGTAAAACTTTTTAAATTACTTTTAATGCTTTAGATTAGTTTTTATTTTTATATTTTCCGTTTATTTTATTTTTATTTTTAGTAATTTTATGTGCATTTGTCATTTTATTAGTGTTTTTTATATTTCTATTCTAACTAAGTTTACGCTTTTCTGACTAACATTTTTGTTTTCAAACTTTATATTAATTACTGAAAAGGATTTTTAGCAGTTTAAATTAACAATAAGTAGATTTGGTCATTAGTGCACAAATATGTCATCGGCTGATCTTTTCTTGTTCCTTCATTAACTGTATTATTTTGGTCTCAAATTATTCAGCATTTCCTATATATTTATAGGTGTAAGGTTGTAGCTTTAAAACATGGATTAGTATTTAATAAAATGTTAGGTTTTTAGGTTTTAGGTTAAAATGGTGAAATTAGTTCACAGGAAACAACAGCTCTCTCTCAGCTGCATAATAAAGTTCATGGAGAAAATGAAGGTCTTGACCTCTGCTCTCTTTTTTCTGTGCATTAGGGTTTGTAAGCAGTGATCAAGTGCTCTTCTCTTATCCTGTGACTTCTCCTTTCTCAACTTTGCCTTCCTCAACTCTGGAATCCATTCCCATGGCTCATAGAAATGATGATGTTATCTGGTTTGAAGCCAAACTGGCCAAAGAGCCCCAGAGGTCCTACACCCACAAGGACTTTGTTGCCTCTGTTACCCTGATATCTTCTGAGGAGGACCATGATAAGAGACCGCACACATCTAACACCAGCACAGTGGAGTTCATAGAGGACAGGAAAGAGATGGAGGAAGAGAAACATGGGGATGTGGAGATTTTTATGGCAATCAGTAAGAGTATTGCAGGATCTGAAAGGCCAGATTTAGACCCTATGAAGCAGCTTGACGTTGCATCCTTGGATTGGTCTGGAGACAGGAAAATGCAGAACATGACAAAGGGTTCAAATTGCTCACCGAAGAATGGTCAGAGAGTGGAAAAAGTTCTTCAGGAGGACAAAGGTTCCACAGAGACTTCAGTTATGGTCAATGAAACCATGGAGGAACATCTTGATATGGATGAATCAATAATGGGAGACAGGCAACTGGATGAGGTGTTTCTGCCATCATTCATCTCCGAGGAAAAGAATTCTTCTGAAAATAAAAAGGAAGGGTTGGGCTTCCTGTTAATTTCACCATTTGAGGAGAAACCAGAGTTTTCACTTGGATCTGATGAGCTGATAGAGCAGGGTGTTGTAAGAAAACTAGACCTTGCACATGACTCAGATGATTATTATTTTTCAGAAGGAATTTAATTCAAAATTACTTTTTTTTTTACAAATAAACTCAAACTGGTAACTCAAATTCAAACTGGTATTGCAGGAAATCCTTTTCTTGATTGATAATCCATGTATTGAGAGATATTAAATTACTTTTGTTACATGGTTTCCTGGTTTCCATGGTAATGCCTTTTTTATTTTTTGCTTAAACAAAGCCTTTTTTAACTTGAATCAGAATATTCTGTTAATTGTAATCTTTAGGAGAAGCTGTTCATATCTAATGTCATTATGGGTCTTCATGGGCACATGTTTGGTCTTGCTGTCTGTACAATGAAATTTCAAGACCTTTGGGTAAAATCAGGCTAACTTTTGTCATTCAATGCAACGCCTATTCACATCACGTCAGTTGGGGATATAAAAAGACATTGTGTTCCTCACTCCCACTGGCCTTTTCATGTGTGTGATAATCTCCACAGCACTGTAATGGTTGTGAATTTGAATGAAGTGATTGTGTGTACTGCCATTATTTCTGCCACAATTCCTCCTGATTATTTGGTTTCCGTTCGCACTGACATGATTTTTTAAAAGAAAAAAGCTACATGTACAGTCATGATCTGTGAAACAACACTAGTGAGATACTTTGCAAGTATGTATTTTATTTTTCTGCAGTGTTTTCTTAATGTAATAAGATACACCTATTACGGATGCAAGTATGACCATTCTGAATAGAACATTTGGAATATTAAAATCATTAATATCATTAGTGGTTTTACACAGTCCATACTAATTGAAATCGCAATACAGTTTTAAAAACCAGTCTAAAAAATGATTTAGTAAAATTCCATTTTTGACAAACAGTTTAGCAAACATTGTTAATTTACTGCAATGTCACTCTGCCATCAGGTAAAAGTAAAGTAAATGATCTCAATATTGAATATTGCACAGTAGAAAATTAACAATGCTGCACATAACATGTTATAAGTGACAAAATTCTGGGTCTGTTAAGACTTTAGCACCAAAAAAATCCAGGGGCCAGTTGCATAAACTGTTCAGACTAGTCTTAAAAAGTTTATAATTGTGTATATATAAAGTAATTTTTTTTTATTCTAGAATCTAGACTGGTTATAACTTTTTTTTAAATCAGTCAAAAAGGTATACTGTATATTGCTCTAATTTGAATTGAAACGCAAGACTGGTTACTCTGGCTAACTGGTAGTTGGTCAACCTAGTTTTTAAGACAGTCATTACATGGCTATATTCATGCAACTGGCCTCTGGTTAGTTCAGGTGGGAGAGACACTACAATTATCTGTTTTATAAAGCACTAGAATGATTGTTTGAACTGTTACATACAGTAATGTAAAGGATCAGGGCATGTAACTAATAAACTAAATACTATTTGTTAAAAGCTGCCAAGGTTAGGAAATAACATCAAATAAATATATACATATAGTCAACATTTGAAGTGGATCAAAACCTTTCATCATATATATGTATATAGTGTATTTAACTGTAAACAATATAAAAATATATATAATGCTGTTGTCGGTCTTGCAAATCACAGAACATGTTTCATAAATTTCATGAATAGGATAACTGTTAGTTGAAGTGGTTTTGTAACATAACCATTATGGACGTATTAAACATTTTCCATTAAGAATATGGATTTCATTTCCGTAAAGCCATTTTGTTTTGTCTGTTCTCTTCTTCTTCTTCTTCTTCTTCTTCTTCTTCTTCTTCTTATAATGAACACAAACGATACACTCATCACGATCAGCAGCAGAATAACTGGGATATATATGAAGCACCCATTACATCTGTATGCTGACTCTCCTTGCCTCTCACTCTTATCTGTACAAGGAAATTGAATGAAAAGAAACTAAAAATCAGTTAAACACTTACATTTTATTGATGATTCAAGAGCATTTAAAAATTACTTCTGTTTTTGAAAGTCCTTACCTGAGTAGAGGTGGATCTCTCTCCTGATGTCTTGTCCCAGGGGATTGTTGTGCAGTATGAACGTCAAAGAGGAATTTGACACGTCGGTGAGATTTATCCAACTAGAAACAACATAAAGTCCTGTCTGTGTGTCCTGCGTGATGTGTGTTTGTGTCTGGTTAGTGATGTCTGAGTTCTCCATCAGCCACTGCAGTGTAGGAGAAGGGTAACCCCCATCTGAGGTCACCAGAAGATCCACTCCATCAGTTAACAATGAGAACTGCAGACGAGGTTCAGAGTAGAATGCTGTAAAACACAACAGAAAAAAAGGCATTAAAACCAAGGGCAATTCAATCATATTCTGAGACTGAAATTGATTTACATGATTTTCTAATAACATCGGTCCATGTTGCTTTGTTACCTGCAATTTTCACTCCAAAGCTCTTCTTCTGGCTGCCAGTGTTTGTGCTGACGGAGCAGGTGTACACACCGGCGTCCTGAAGAGTGACTTTGTCCAGTTTGAGTGATGCGTTTCCTCCTGCCATCTCCTGAATGAACAGACTGGTGCGGTTGACAAAATGCAGATGCTGGCGGTCGAGCTGGTCCTGACTGTAGTAGAAGCTGTGAACAACATCCAGTCCACGCTGCCAGGTGATAACGGTGCTTTTCAGATCCCATGAGCTGTCCACAGAGAATGTGCAGGGGAGGATCAGCGACTCACCGTAAAACCCAGTGACAGTGTTTCTGGGAACAGTAATCTCAAACTCAGCTGGAAAGTGAAGGAGAGAAAAACATGAACATTTAATTACCATAATCACTCATTACTTGGTTGATGA
Organism: Sinocyclocheilus anshuiensis; assembly: GCF_001515605.1. Taxonomy (NCBI): domain Eukaryota; kingdom Metazoa; phylum Chordata; class Actinopteri; order Cypriniformes; family Cyprinidae; genus Sinocyclocheilus; species Sinocyclocheilus anshuiensis. The sequence goes on along the minus strand of NW_015548240.1, from coordinate 905,909 downwards.
GATTATTATTTCAGTGTTTATATAATTTAAATAAATATTTTAGTTGTATTTATAAACCTTTATGAGGAACAGTGTAATGATCTAGCTGTTGAGGCTGTAATGCTATTTCTTGGCAAGTATGAATGAAATAGGTGGGGCTGAACCACACTGAAACTCTGTTTCCTTATGTCCTTATGCATGAGTTATGAAAAACTCCTATGCCACCTACACCACAAATCTGGCAGAACAAGGAATGGATAATCGTTATTATTAGTAAGATGATAGGAATGCTGAACAGTCTCAGTTTTGCTTGATTTATTGATCAGTCCAGGAAAAGATCTGTTAGTTCTAATATGTCTCTAAGCATTTCAGTAAGTTAAAGAATTTTAAGTTCTACTGAAACTCAACATAAGTTTGTGATCATATTATGATCATTTTAATTCCATTTTTTAAAACCCTTTTCTGTTTACTCTTGGGAAAGAAAAACAAAACTGTCACTGGGGTGGGGTAACCTTTTAAAATGTACTAAAACTTCACATTTATTTTTAAAGTACTAATAAGTACCTTTAAGGGATTCATGTACCATTTGAGGCAAATAAGGTACACATATGTACCTTGTAGCCTATGTATCTTAGGGTATCCCTTTTAAACTGCTATGAATATAAAACATTGTCGTTATGCTACCCTATAAAGGCAGAACACAGTATCTGTGCTGTAACAGAAGGGTTTGCTTCTGTTATTGTTCAGAGAAAGCGCCTAAGTTATAATCAGAATTTAATCAAAAACTTATAAGCAGTTTTTTCCGTTTCAGTGTTAACATATTACAGCCTTTCCTCTTAAGACTTATTTTATTTCCACCTAACGTTACAACATTCAGAAATGAACAAATCTTTTGGAAAAAAAAAAAGTTAAAGTTATCCCTAAGCTGTGGCATGCTGAGCCACTTGACTACTTCATTATGTTATTTTGAGAAGCCCAATGCGTTTAGCCCTGTTTTGGAGTCTTATAATAGATAATAATATCAGAATAATGTTGTAATCGTTTGTATAGTTTCACCTCTATGAATATAAAACTCTGTAAATATTGGCTGAATAATTTGGACTTTTTTGAGCGGCTCCTTAAAGATTATTTTAAGATTTTATTATAGTTTGAAAAATTTATCAGAAATACTCACTGAAACAGGAGGCTTCAAAAAGAAGGAGAGACAGGCACAACACTTCCAGGTTCATATCACGGTCCACGGCCGTTGGTAACAGGTAAATCCTCTGTAAACCCCTGAATCACACCAGATGAACTTTGAGATGCTGTCCTCTGTTGTATGTCGGGGAAGCGGTCTGAGATCAACAGCAGAGATCCTGTCCCGATCACACCTGATGAACTCTGAGATGAACACCGCCATTTTTATTTATCTTAAACTCCGCCTGTCCTGGTTGTCATAGTTTCACTTGTCACTGATCTGTAATAGAGAATTATAATGTGACCCTTGACCACAAAACCAGTCATAACTACTACGGGTTTATTTGTAGCAATAGCCAAAAATAGATTGTTTGTGTCAAAATTATCGATTTTTCTTTTAAGCCAAAAATCATTAGGATATTAAGTAAAGATCATGTTCCATGAAGATATTTTGTAAATTTCCAACCGTAAATATCAATATGTTATACTCAATAGGCCTATTTTGACATATTTGCTCCCTCAGATTCCAGATTTTCAAATAGTTGTATCTCGGCCAGATATTGTCCTATCCGAACAAACCATACATCAAACCATAATCCTATTTACTGTATTCAGCTTTCAGATGATGTATAAATCTCAATTTCAAAAAATGTACCCTTATGACTGGTTTTGTGGTGCAGGGTCACATATGTCTACCTCCTGAAACAAAAAGGCAACTAAAACGTTTAATGTGTACTCAATTTTTGGGTGAGTTTGTGTCATTTTTATTTAATAATATGAATTTATGTTTTGTAGGAAAGATTGTTATGTTTATTGTTACGTGATCTGCTTATTTATTTATTTTTCTCATTTATTTTTTTATTTTTAATCTCTCTCTCTCTCTCTTTTGAATTTGAATTGCTATGCATTGTTTGGCCATCATTGAACCCCTGGCTCTTTTCTGTGGCGCATGTTTTTTCACGTTTGTATTTTCCTAAGCAAGTGTTTACTAATAAAAAAATAAAAAAATAAATAATAATAGAGAATTATCTTATATAATAAGAGAATAATTAAGAATAATTCGCTAACAATACATTATCAAAGAAGTAAGCTACTAAACGAAAGCGGGATGATGTTTATTAATGATGTTAATTAATATAGTATTAATATTAATTCATGTTTAAGAGCACACATTCTTGAATATAACAGGAACGTCCCAAAGATTGTGCATTATTGATCTAGCCTATGTTGGCTATGTACCGAGTTGGCTGCTGTTGCTAGCATATAAAAAGCACGTGACAAAGGCATAACCGAAACTCGCTTTTTAGCGCTTGTTTCATAGTGCTTTTTATAGCTGTTATATAGTTTTTATAGTTATTTTTCTAACTATCTTAGTCTTATTATTTCCCTTTATGCATCTCTCTCTCTCTCTCTCTCTCGCTCTCTCTTTCTCTCTCAGATCCATAGCAACCTGAACAACGAGAATGGGCAAAGAACGCTCTCTCGGTGCGCCTAGTATCTAACGTCACGGGAACATTACGTCTTACGTCTTACGTCACATGGCACGATTGCTTACGTAACATAGAAACGCTTCTGTGACTAAACGTTGTCCAGAGGTACGTATTTCCTAATGAAAAATTGTGCTATATGGTGGCCCAGTAGTGCATAACAAAACGACATTTAAAAAGGAAACATAAATTAACAACACAACGGAAAGTTAAAACTGAGCTCATCATGAGGAAGCAGCACATTTGTCAGACAACTGTGCATCAGGAGATAAGTGTGTAAGTGCACCTGGTCAGACAATGAGACATTACGAAAGTATTGGTCTATACTTAGACAATAATTAAGGAGTAAAAATGCAAAAACTGAAACGGCAAGCAAAAAGATTGGTACTCACAGGGAGCAACGGAGGAAGATCAATCACAGGAGAACCTGTCTGCCAGTGAAGAAATAGCCTACAACTTGGACAATAATCACAAAGACAAAATATATTGCTGAAATATTATTAAATGATCAAAATAAGTAAACAATACGTAGGAGAAATAATATGCACGAGCAAATATGTTACTTTTCTATTTTTTTCCAGGATCGTAGCTATTATGTGCTTTAAAACTAAAAAAGTCAATTTTTTTCAAATCTATTAATTTCAAAGCTTGGTTGTCTGACATTCTAAAGAATTGAAATATAATCTCAAATAAATTTAAACCGATCCTTATCCAGAAATCATAGACTGTTGAAGAATCTAAGGATTCTACTTGCAACCTTTGTGTTGCTTCAAGAGAAAAACCATACATTTGTGTTGTTTTACTTTCTTTGTTTCATTCATTCATTCATTCATTTGTTCATTCATTCACAGTAATTTACAATAATCATTTAACAATTTATATACTCATTGATTCATTCATTGATTTGTCATTTATTTTATTTTATTTTTCCATTGTTTTTTTTGTTACTTTTATGATTTTGTGGTTTCAGGGGCTACTTGTCTTCATTAGCAAGAGAAGATTTTCTTGAACAGAATGTCAACACATTCAATACAATTACAACAACAACAAATACAAAAAAATGCAAATGCTTGGGGGAGATATAAACAATATTATAGGAATACATGAAAGAGTGCACAAGCTTGCAAAACTCTAATAGCTTTTTGTTTCTTTGAAGGCAATATGGACTCAATATAATGCTTCACTTAATTTTTAAATGCTATAAAACATGGATTTTTTTCCCTGAAAATTTATAATTACAAATATTAAATTTAGCGATTAAAATAAAACATTAATTTTTAAAAAGTGTGGGTCTGTTAATCTTTAGAGTTTTCAATAATGCCTAAAAGAACATCTTTCCACTGTAAAGTAATATTTTCATCAACATCATTAGCCAACAACTAAAATCAAGTACATTCCGCCAAAAAAAAAAAAAAAAAGACACACAAGGGCAGTGCCAAAATAAATTAACAAATGTCTCTGGCTTCCGCTTATAAAAGCTACATCTTACATCTATATCTTTTTTAAATTTAGTTTAATAAAGTTTAGCAGGGTATACTCTGTGAAGGAGTTTAAAAGATATCTCTTTGACCTTATTTGTTAAGAGATAGTGATTGGACAGAGGCCAGAATTTTTTTTCCAACCAACATCACTCACAGATTGATTCCAGTATGCAATTACATTTGGTTTCGAAGCAACATCCTTCTGGAAAGGGGCTCTTATTTATCTGTAATAATTATTACAATGATAAGAAAAACATATATAGGGGAGTGATTGGGTGAGAGTTGTTGGAATTGCTGATAATTCTATTTTTTTTAAAGTTTAATCTGAATTAAATAATTAATCTGAATTAATTTAATCTGAATGAATGAATTGGTCTACCAAAACAATGTTATTTTGAAACCAGTTTTAAAAAATAGACTTTTGTTTATATAAAATGTCCGTATTATTCCAAATAAAGTAATGGTGTGGTAAAAAAAAAAAAAAAGTGTTTGTAAATTAAATTCCACACTAAGCTTGATGATGAAGTGCCGAAAGTTTCACAGGTATTTTGTTAATATCAAAATTGCAAACAAAGAAAAAATTGAGCATCAAAACATATGCAACTACACTGCACCTGCACATAAACCATGCATGCGTGTGATGCTGCTGACGTAGAACATGCATGCGCTGCGTCTGGTTTACGTGCAGAGGAAAGCACGCGCAAGTGTCATGATACTCTCCATAATGGCGGAACACCGTCACTTGAGGAGAAGAATTGTTGAATTGAGTGTTTTTTTTTTTTTGGTGCACAAAAAGTATTCTCATAACTTCATAAAACTATGGTTGAACCCCTGATGTCACATGGACTATTTTGTCAACGTTCTTGGTACCTTTCTGGGCCTTGAATGTGGCAGGAACTATGGAGGGTCAGAAAACTCGCTTTCATCAAAAATATCTTAATTTGTGTTCCGAAGATGAACGAAAGTTTTTTGGGGTTTGGAAAGACATGAGGGTGAGTCATTTATGACAGAATTCTCATTTTTGTGTGAACTATCCCTTTAATTTATTATTTTATTTTTTATGTATTAGTAAATCAGGACTTCACATTTATAGATAGATCATTTTATTTGTCCTCAGAGAGGAAATTAATTTTCACAGAAGGTGCATATACAACACAAGGACAACTACCCATTATGTACAAACTTGTCACAATACATTCACGAACAAAAAAATGCAAGAGTGTAAGATGATGGCTATTTTCCTGTGTGTTTAAAGCACGTATTGCTGTAGGAACAAAACTCTTACCAAAGTTAGTCCTCCTACACATACATGCTGATAATTTAGGAATACCAATAATCCTACTAGCCAAATGAGGTATCTTTAAAAGTTTGTTCCTTTAAAATGTATTATCTATTAGCATGAAAATCATTGATGTAATGTGAGCAAAATTTAATTTCTAAATTTACTGGCACAATCAACAATTTTCATTCAATGTTACTTTTGGCTTTAATTGCAACAGTCGTAATAGTTTTAGTAATGCAGGGGCAGTTTTCCTCCCGAGCACCCAATTATTTTCGACCCTGGTGCACAGGCAACAAGAGACAAAATACAAAATCCACATGTTTTTTATGTTTTTTTTTACAAAATGTAAATATGAATCTAGGTGAAAAATTGTGATGAATACATTACAGTGGGTAGAAAAGAATAATACAAAATAATAATAATAAAATAAACTATACAAATTTTACAGTACACAGTACACACACAAGATGTTGTGATGCCAATACTGTGGTCCAAAATTATGACAAACAACTACTTCCAATACAACTCTGTCCCACATATAATGAGCCTCCTTACCACAATCACACTGCACAGGAATTATACGAAAAATAATATATACAATAAATATTAAAATTAAATGGAGGGTTTCTACAGCAAATGTTACTTAAACCAGGCAGTATGTCCTGTATTACAGATGGTAAGCTTGTGTGTCTGATGAAAATAACATTAAACATATTAAATTTTAATATTTAAAGGTTTACATATCATCCAACAGTGATCTTCTACATTCCACGTCTCCTTCAAACCCCACTGGGTTGTTTTCCCACTGAGAATTTGAGTCCCATTTTACTTTTTCCGTTAAGCAGCTGAATTTCAGAATGGAATCCCATTTCCGTAAAGCTGTTTAGTTTTGTCTGTTCTCTTCTTCTTCTTCTTGTAATGAACACAAACACACTCACCGCGATCAGCAGCAGCAGCAGAATAACTGGGATATATATGAAGCACCCATCACATCTGTATGCCAGCTCTTCTTGCCTCTCACGCTTATCTGTAAAAATAATTTTAATTAAAATAAACTGCTAATTAGTTTTAAACATTTAAATATTATTGATGATTCAAGAGCATTTAAAAATGACTTCTGTTTTTGAAAGTCCTTACCTGAGTAGAGGTGGATCTCTCTCCTGATGTCTTGTCCCAGGGGATTGTTGTGCAGTATGAACGTCAAAGAGGAATTTGACACGTCGGTGAGATTTATCCAACTAGAAACAACATAAAGTCCTGTCTGTGTGTCCTGCGTGATGTGTGTTTGTGTCTGGTTAGTGATGTCTGAGTTCTCCATCAGCCACTGCAGTGTAGGAGAAGGGTAACCCCCATCTGAGGTCACCAGAAGATCCACTCCATCAGTTAACAATGAGAACTGCAGACGAGGTTCAGAGTAGAATGCTGTAAAACACAACAGAAAAAAGGCATTAAAACCAAGGGCAATTCAATCATATTCTGAGACCTTGAAATTGATTTACATGATTTTCTAATAACATCGGTCCATGTTGCTTTGTTACCTGCAATTTTCACTCCAAAGCTCTTCTTCTGGCTGCCAGTGTTTGTGCTGACGGAGCAGGTGTACACACCGGCGTCCTGAAGAGTGACTTCGTCCAGTTTGAGTGATGCGGTTCCTCCTGCCATCTCCTGAATGAACAGACTGGTGCGGTTGACAAAATGCAGATTCTGGCGGTCGAGCTGGTCCTGACTGTAGTAGAAGCTGTGAACAACATCCAGTCCACGCTGCCAGAGGATGAGGGTGCTTCTCAGATCCCATGAGCTGTCCACAGGGAATGTGCAGGGGAGGATCAGCACCTCACCGTAAAACCCAGTGACAGTGTTTCTGGGAACAGTAATCTCAAACTCAGCTGGAAAGTGAAGGAGAGAAATATGTCAACATCTAAGTTTCACAATTACTCATTACTTGGTTGATGAGATGATTATTTCAGTAATTATTCTCACTGTCAGTAAGAGTTCTATAATCTATTTGTACATTTTCCAATTTAAATATTGTATATGCAGTATGTGCATACTGAAAAATCTACAGAAATATGCCTAACACTTAGTTAATGAATCAGGTGTCAGTCATGGCCTAATTTACATTTACATTTATTCATTCAGCAGATGCTTTTATCCAAAGTCCCTTACAATTGGGGAATACATCAAACGACATTTGTACATTAGTTGTAATGTATTATCAACAAACACTAATTAATAATGAAAAACTGTATATTAATACTAAACATATACATTCTACATTGTTGTTCTTTGTTAATTCACAATACATAACCTAAGTTAAAGACTTTAACCTTATTATTCCAGTGCATTTTCAAAAAGAACATTTTGAAATTCCATAATAATTTCAATAATTTCTCAATATTACTCACTATAACAGGGTGCTTTAAAAAGAAGTAGAAACAGTCAGAAAACTGTCACTCGACGCTTAACTGGGTTCATATCACATTCACGGTGGCTGCAAACAGGTAAACACCCTCCGTGGGGTGCTGGAGATGTCTGCGCAGATCAACACAAGTGATCCTGTTATGATCACACCAGATGAACTTTGTGACTAAAGTTACTAAGCTTACTGCAGCTAAACATACAGGTGAAACATAGCCAAATTCGGGCTAAAATATGTGATTGGGCAATCTAGACTTTATGAGAGGCTTTATAAAAGATTTATACATGGTAATTTTAATAATTGGAAATACTCACTGAAACAGTAGGCTTCAAAAAGGAGAAGACAGTCAGAACACTTTCAGGTTCATATGAAGGTCCATGGCCGTTGGTAATAGGTAAATCCTCTGTAAGCCCCTGAATTCCCTGAAATGTTTAAGCACACACATTCTTGAATATGACATGTTCAAAACGTTGTGCTTTAATTTGTAGTAATAAATTCCTATTTTCTTAAAGGAACACTCCACTATTTTTGAAAATAGGCTCATTTTCGGAATGAGAGTATAGTTCCTAGCCATATCGGCCTAGAAAATCGCAACTTTTCATTTTCCGTCAGTCTTAGTACACGATGCAACTACAGAAGAGTCAAGTTTTAAATAGGAAAAATATCGAAAAAGAATATTTTTTTCTTTTTCTTTTCATTTTTGAGCGAGATGCTAATGGTCTAATCAGATTCAATGATCTATGCTAAGCTGCAGCTAAAAGTGCTACTGCCAGACCCGGAGATCGGCTGAATGGATTCGAAAACGGTAAAACTCAACTGTTTAACTCTAGGGGAGTTGGAAAATGAGCCTATTTTCAAAAATAGTGGAGTGTTCCTTTAATCCGAGGTGCTGTTTAAAAATGTTTCCTAATATCCTTGTACATAAGCAATGAAAAACCCCTATGCCACCTACATCTCACAAAACTGCACAAAAAACTGATATGAATGAATAGTCTCACGTTAGTTTGATTGACCAATCCAGTAATAGCACCGAACCCCCAACTGCTCCCCAGGTGCCGCAGCAATATGGCTGCCCACTGCTCCGGGTGTGTGTTCACTGCTGTGTGTGTGCACTTGGATGGGTTAAATGCAGAGCACAAATTCCAAGTATAGGTCACATACTCGGCCATACTTGGCTACACGTCACTTCACTTTCACTTTAAAATGTACTAATATGTAGTTTTAAAGTACTAATAAGTACCTTAAAGGTACTAATATGTACCATTTGGGGGTAAAAAAAGGTTCAAATATCTACCTTGTAGCCTTTGTACCTTGACTTTGAATTTCCACCATTTCTCCTGTTTCACCATTCACTAAACTTTAAACTATTATGAATATAAAACCTTGTCACTGATTTATGCTGCGCTACAAATGCAGAACATAGTATCTGTGCTGTAACAGAAGGGTTTGCTTCTGTTATGGTTGAGAGAAAACGTCTAAGTTCAAATCAAAAAATTAATCAAAAGAATTACAAACCTTTTTTTCAGTTTCAGTGTTAACATATTAGGCTACAGCATTTTGTCTTAACTGGTGTGTGTCTAACATTACAGTACTGAACAAAATTCACATCACGTGCACTGCATACACGTATTCGTTTTTTTTTTTTCAACTGCTTACACACAAAATCTTTACTTCAAACAGCAGAAGCACACACCAAATCTACAAAACCATACACTAATTCTGCCTTTGCCTCAGTTTTCAATTTCATAAAACACTTATTGCAAAACACAACACACAATTCTCTATGTAACACACAAAAATGTAACAGGAATGAATATTATAGCAAAAGTGTTTGCAAATGTTTAAGATTTGTTTGTGATATTTTGAATGCAGTGCTTCATTTTGCAAGAGATGTGAGGCATTTTGTGTGCAATTCTTGGATTTGTGTGTAAAGTTTTGAAAAAAAAGGCAAAGTTTTGAAAATGTGTGTAAGCAGTTGAAAAAAACTGATAAAAAAAATGTGAAGTTATCTCTAAGCTGGGGCATGCTACTTGACCACTTTTTTTTTTAGAGGTAATGTTTGTTTCGCTTTATTTTATGGAGTCTTATAATAGGAAAGCAGAATAATTTAGTAAGTTTCAGCTCTATGAATATAACAACTCTGTAAATATTGGCTGAATAATTTGGACTTTTTTTGAAGATTAAGATTTTATTATAGTTTGAATAATTTATCAGAAATACTCACTGAAACAGGAGGCTTCAAAAAGAAGGAGAGACAGGCACAACACTTCCAGGTTCATATCACGGTCCACGGCCGTTGGTAACAGGTAAATCCTCTGTAAACCCCTGAATCACACCAGATGAACTTTGAGATGCTGTCCTCTGTTGTATGTCGGGGAAGCGGTCTGAGATCAACAGCAGAGATCCTGTCCCGATCACACCTGATGAACTCTGAGATGTCAGTCCACACTGCCATTTTTATTTATCTTAAACTCCGCCTGTCCTGGCGTCATGGTGTCACTTGTCACTGATCTATAACAAATCTATAACAAAGTCCCTTTCAGAGATTTCTATATAGTATATTTCTATAGTCTTTGTCTATAATATAGGATTATACGTCTACCTCCTGCTCCTGTAACAAAAAGGCAACTAAAACGTTTAATGTGTGCTTATTTTTTGGTGATTTTGTGTCATTTTTATTTTATAATATTAATTTATGTTTTGTAGCAAAGATTGTTATGTTTATTGTTATGTGATCTGTTTTTCTCATTTATTTCTTTTTAATGTACAGCGGGTAAAATAAGTATTGAACACATCACCATTTTTCTCAGTAAATATATTTCTAAAGGTGCTGTTGACGTGACATTTTCACCAGAAGTAATCCATACATACAAAGAAAACAATACAACAAATAAGTTCAGAAATTAAGTTCTGTGTAATAAAATGGAATGACCCAGGGAAAAAGTATTGAACATGCTTACTGAAATTTATTTAATACTTCATACAAAAGCCTTTGTTGGTAATGACAGCTTCAAGACGCCTCCTGTATGGAGAAACTAGTCGTATGCATTGCTCAGGTGTGATTTTGGCCCATTCTTCCACACAAACAGTCTTCAAATCTTGAAGGTTCTGTGGGCCTCTTCTATGAACTCTAATCTTTAGTTCTTTCCATAGATATTTTCTATTGGATTGAAGTCATGTGATTGGCTGGGCCATTCTAGCAGCTTTACTTTCTTTCTCTGAAC
>NW_015548240.1:891328-894752 GCF_001515605.1 Sinocyclocheilus anshuiensis | reverse complement strand
GCTGTTTTTATCCAATTTAACATGACTATAAAATAATAATCACGATTTTATTGTGAGTTTTATGAAACAGAAACATTACACAAAATAAGATTGTAATACTACTTTAAAACTAAACACTGTAAAAAATTAATTTAAATGTAATATCTTTTTTTAATTAATATTAATAATATTTATGCGTTTCTTTGATGGTTTGTCATCAAAACCAATAAAGCATTTAACTAAACCATGTAAAATGAAATGATTTTATTTTAAAAACCTTTTTTTTGTTTTTTTGTTTTACAGTGGATTGTTTTAAGAGTAACATTTAATTTTTTTATATTCTTATAAATAATAATAAAAATAATAAGCATTGTTATTATTTTAAGTATTATTAATAAGTAATCAAATTTATATTTAATAACCACATTTGAGCCAAATTGCGGAACTCTACAAACAAGCACAGCAAACCTTTTTATTTTTTTTGTAATTGCATTTTAAATTGCAATTTCCCAAATACACCTAAATAATAATATATATAGAAAACATACAGTGGGTAAAATAAGTATTGAACACATCACCATTTTTCTCAGTAAATATATTTCTAAAGGTGCTGTTGACGTGACATTTTCACCAGAAGTAATCCATACATACAAAGAAAACAATACAACAAATAAGTTCAGAAATTAAGTTCTGTGCTGTATTCTCCCAGTATTTCACAGGCTTGTGTAAATGTTGTGCAGCAAACTTTAAACAAGCTTCAACATGCTTTTTCTTCAGCATTAGAGACTTGCGTGGTGAGTGTGCATACATACAGGCCACGGCGGTTGAGTGCATTACTTACTTACTGTACTTATTATTTTCTTTGAAACAATTGTACATGCTAATTCCAGGTCTTTCTGAAGCTCTCCACAAGTGATCCTTGGCTCTTGGACAACTCTTCTGATAATTATTTTCACAGAAATCTTGCGAGGAGCACCTGGTCATGGCGGCCGGTTTATGGTGAAATGATGTTCTTTCCACTTCCGGATTATGGCCCCAACAGTGCTCACTGGAACATTCAGAAGTATAGAAATCCTTCTGTAACCAATGCCATCAGTATGTTTTGCAACAATAAGGTTGCGAAGGTCTTGAGAAAGCTCTTTGCTTTGACCCATCATGAAATGTTTCTTGTGTGACACGTTGGTCATGGGACTAAACCAACTAATATTAATTTCCACTGACAAGGGGCAGGATTGCTTTCTAATTACTGATAGATTTCAGCTGGTGTCTTGGCTTTCCATGCCTTTTTGCACCTCCCTTTCTTCATGTGTTCAATACTTTTTCCCTGTGTCATTCTACTTTTTTTTTTTTTTACACAACATAATTTCTGAACTTATTTGTTTTGCTTTCTTTGTATGTATGGATTACTTGGATTGTTACTGACATCCGGTGAAAATGTCATGTCAACAGCACCTTTAGAAATATATTTACTGAGAAAAATGGTGATGTGTTCAATAGCCTACTTATTTTACCCGCTGTATCTCTCTCTCTCTTTCTTTTGAATTTTAATTGCTATGTATTGTTTGGCCATCCTTGAACCCATGGCTCTTTTCCTTGGCATAAGCAAAACTCGGTTGTTTTCATAGCACTAGTTTCATAACGATTTTTATAGCTGTTTTATGCTGTTATTATGCTAACTAATCTTAGTCTTATTATCTCCCAGTAGGCCTATACATCTTTGGATGAATAAAATGTCCTTCATTCAATCTCTCTCTCACACACACATTGATTTTTTATATTAATTGGGACAAATCATAGACGCAGTGTTTTATAGGCTACAGAAGTGATATTTATTAAACCCCAATCCTCGGTATCCTAAATCTAACCCTAACATAAAGGGCGTAGTTTTGGTTTGAACATTGGGGGGGTTGAAGTGTGAACTGTTTTAGTAGAGTCCAGGGTCATGCTCACTCATAAGGTTTATTTATTTGTTTGTTTGCTTTATAAAACTCTCCTGATATTTCAATAACAATTACAAAAGAATAAAATTAAGCATATTTCGTTACGTTTTGAAACTTATAAGGGTAGCCTACTGGGTAAGTGCTCAATGTAGCTCCCTCAGTACATTCAGCATCTGGCTCATATTCGCGATCTCAAACATATTCTCAAAACTATCGTTTTCAATTACTTCAAAATCAATATTTTGTTCGCTTATTCACCACATCCACCATCAAATGACAGTGACACTTATATTTAATTGCGTACAGTAATTGCTCTGCAGCATAGCCATTCAAGCCAGTTCAGTTTTTGCTGCTGATATTTTGTTTTATGCTTGCGGTAGTAAAACATCACGTCATCTTTGTCTATCAAACATTGCCATCTTGAGGAATAAAGGTGAATTACACTTATTGAGTCATCGGATATTTAATTATATAGGATCTGCAGGAAAAAATAATTACACTATTACATCCCTCAGGTCGTTAGTGACATTTTAGCCTACACTTTTTTTACCAACGAAAAAAAGAGAGAAAAAAAAACTGTTTTACATTTTATTTTTTCTTGCTATATTGTTTATAATGAATAGATTGAGCAAACGGTTGAAGTCTAACTTAAAAAAAAAATGAAGGAGGGAGAGGGTGAGGTATGCATTTAACGAATCAATCCGCAACCGAATCTGCAAGGCTCTAACATCCATGGGCTCAAAACACAGTCATCTTATTATATAGTAAGACTATAGCCTATTCTCTCACAAGTGATGACACCCTCTCTCCTATTGCGGTCTTTGATCTTAAAATTAGCTGATGATGAATAAAATGCAGTGTATATCTATTGCGTTCGGTGATGTGTAGCCTACTGTGTTTAATTTGCACATAGCGCAGGATTTGAAAATCGTATTTATATTCGTTTTGAGGAGACATTTAGGATATGTGGCAATGTGTAAATGGAAAAGTTTGAACAAATCGGATAGCTATCTGATCAGTAGAAATACAAAGTGACAAGTGCATGCCTGGTTTCATAACCATTTCACTGCTTCTTAAAGGGGTCATATGATGCGATTTAAATTTTTCCTTTCTCTTTGGAGTGTTACAAGCTCTTGGTGCATAAAGAAGATCTGTAAAGTTGCAAAGACTAAAGTCTCAAATCCAAAGAGATATTATTTATAAAAGTTAAGAGTCAGCCACACCCCCCTAAAACGGTTCGTCACATGTGGTTGCCGCAAGCCCTCCGGCCGCTCCTTCGTCGAATCCGCCGACCGCGCCGTTCTCAAGCCCGCCGTCTCTGCTCACTGTAGCCCTCTGGCCGTTCCTTACTCAAGCCCCGGCCTCTGCTCGCTCTAGGCCGCCACTGCTCACTCTAGGCCACCGTGTGTGATGCTGTGTTTCGTTGTGAAAGCGAAACAACTTTGTTTGGCCTTCCAAAAATGGACACGACTAGAAATCAGTGGTTAAGTTGTATTTACAACACT
>NW_015548240.1:867074-891287 GCF_001515605.1 Sinocyclocheilus anshuiensis | reverse complement strand
CCTTGCTTTTCAGACCGATGAGCTTTGTAAAAATCGACGCGTTTCAGAAAGGCGGGGCATAGAGGAGAAACAATAATGTACAGTATGTGGAAAATAATGTGTTTTTTGAACCGTAAACCGCATAAACACTTCGTTACACCAAATACACAAAATAATGTTATTTTTAGCAACATCATATGACCCCTTTAAATTAGTGACGGTGCTCTCAAGTGTAAGCACCAACAAGAACAGCAATGTACAGTGAGTTAGAGCCTTGCATGATTTACAAGTCATTACTTTTACAAATAATTTCACCAGCATTTTAATAATATATTGACACAAAAATTCACGTATTTTCTATTAATAATAAATTAATAATACATTTTTTTTTATAGTGTGAATTATCCTGGGTGACACTTTCCTGTATTCTTTCCTGTCACAGTCACAGCACAATTTAATTGATTAGAACTGTGCAACCCAATAACTAATTTATATATTTTAGACTAAGGTCTAAAAAGTGTTGTGGGGTACAAAGAGTAGATGGTTCTAGTAATGGCAATCATGGGTTAAACTAATAATGTATACCTTGCAATGCAAATAAAAAATGCCTGCCAAATTTGTAAAAAAAAAAACTTTACCCTTTTCTTATGTCCTTCAGTACATGAATTAATATATTATGCCCTGTTTATCTTCTGAAAAAAAAAAAAAAAACCTTGACAGGTAAATGGTAAGGTCGTATCTAAGTCTTGATTGACTTGATTATTGTTTGACATTCATACTGTTAGCTGAATATATGATGCCTATGACAACCACATTAAGTCTAGATTAGTCTACCACCATCCTGATATAACAGTTCTTAAGATCCATGTGACTAAAGCAGTCAGTGTTCTTTATTTTGAATTATGCATGTTTATATATTGCAGCATCTAATAAAACAACTTTCAAAAAAGAAAAAACCATAGCCAGATCAGAAAAGTCACCATGAAGCTACTTTAGTAAGGGTTTTACACTTTTTACTTTCATCACATGATGAAACACAATGAATCATTTTTTTTTATATTTGTAGAGAAAGAGTTTTGACACAATATGTAAATAAGGCATTTCTTCTTAAAAAGAGATTCTTCTTAAAAAGAGGAACAATAATAAAAATGTCAGCATAGTGCATGAGAAAATTTTCATATATTAAAAACATTATTTTTCTTTTATTTGTAGATTGTAGCAGACTGTAATGTACATCAACTATGTAAACTAATTACCTTCTCTGTGAAAATACAAAAAATAAACCAAAAGTAATGATTACACAGAGATTAACACCTTAGACCTCTTGTTTATGTGGTTTCATGACTTCTCACCACCTTCTTGGCCCTACTTGCACACTCACAATAGTGAGAAACAGCTTTTGTTTCATTAATCGGCTCCATCCTTCTGTTTAATTTATACTTGCTCAGATTCCTTCTCCACATTCCTATATACTGTATGGATACTTGGGGTGGGAAATGTGTATGATCACTTTTATTGACTTGGAGTTTTAAAAGTAAAAAATAGGCTTAGTTACACACTGCAAATAGAAAACAGAATAGTCACAAACCCCACCCCAAAATCAGCGGTCCATTCTCCTAATTGTTCTTCCCCTTTTTGTTTGGCTTCTTTGCATTCTTTTTACTTACATGCTTTACCTTCATTTCCTTTCACACTGCTCTCGTATTCAGGCATACATTAATGCCTGTAAAAATCCACCATAGAGATTAATTGGTCCTGCTATGTTACCGTTGTTTTTACAGTGCTACCAGCAAGGAGGAGTTCTACAACCTGGAAGGTAGCATGGCTTCTGTCTAAGACAGAGGACACATAAATAAAATAAGAATATTTATAATTTCCAAATACCAGTGACATGCATTCCCATGATGAATGAGAATCAGTTACACTAAACCAGTGTACAAAAAGTGCAATATGCCTATCTGTACATAAAGACTTTTTTTGGTATTTTATATTTCAAAATTGCTTAAGCAGTTTGGGCCTAGGATTTAAAGCCTGGGTTATCTGCAAAATAAAGCAAAAACTCAAGGGTTATTAAATCATTTGTGTACATATTCATTCATTCGTTTTCTCAGAGTTCTCTGTCTGTACGTCCTGTCCAGCAGATTGTACAGTCTCTGTTTGCACATGCTCAGTCTTGGCTACAGATTGGGCCTCTGCAGAGTTCTGAGCAACGCTCTCAACCTTAGCGTTGGGTTTCTTAGCAATTGGTGGAGGAACTTTGTTAGCCATCTTGTGTGAGTCATTAGACTTGGCTGAATCGGAGACAGATGCTAACTCTGCCACTAGAGTTTTCCTCAGGTCAGCCTGAACCTCTAAGGATGACGGTGTCTCTATTACGACCTTCTTTGGGCTTTTGGAGAAGATGAAGCTGGCCATAGATGCAGGGGAGTTTGGTACAGTGGTGCCATTAGCCGTGGCTGGAGGAGGGGAGCGTAGACCAAACCGCTTGGCTTGGTTGTCTTTTGAAGACATTGCAGCAGCCTTTAGACGAATGGCTTCCTGGAGACGCATGGAGGGGTTCGCTGGTGAAGAGACTATGGGAGGTGTGGAAGAGACAATGGGCGTTGGTGTTTGGGTTTTTGGCTGCTCACCATCTGGCTTTGAGTGTATTTCAACGGTGCTTAATTGCTTCTCTGAATTATGCGGGGTCTTGTTGGGTTCTTGTGCCTGATGTTGAGTCTTTGGCTCAATGATTGATTGGTCCTTTGGTTCTGTTGTACTTGGCAGGGTTTCCGGGTCAGGCACTGTAGGTTGAATTTGTTCCTTGAGGGTTTGGGGTTTGGGTTCTGTTTCAGCACAGGGTTGTTTATTTGCTGGTTCAGCAGGAACTAGATTCTTACTTGGTTCTGTAGGTGGACATGTAGCTGATGAGCTTTTTGGCAATGTTATTTGAGCAATGTTATTTGATTGAGTTTCTGGTTCAGATGATCCTTGCTGAGTATTTGATACAGTGGTTGTGTTTGTGTTGAGGGACGGAGCTTCAGTTTTTGCCTCTGTGTTGGAAAGAGCTTCCACATCAGGGGGCAGTGATGTCAAAATCAAAGATCGTCTGATTGGCTTTGGAGGCACCTCTTGATTGACACCTGATTTTGGTTTGGGTTGTGATGGTTTATCAGGATCTACAGCAGGGCTCTGACTGGACTTAACCGACCTAAGACGAACCATCTGTAGTAGAGACTGGGTGACCACAGGACCGGAGGTCTCCTCTTTGGCCGGAGAGGGACTGCTTGTCCGTTTCTCCGTTTCTGCCATCTCTAGTCTGTCCTCCATTTTCACATTACTAGGTAGTGGAGGAGGAGGAGGAGGAGGAACACTGACTTGTTGAGATCTTACATCAGTGGGTAGTGGAGGAGAAGGAGAAACAGTGACTTGAGATCTTACATCAGTATGTAGTGGAGGAGGTGGAGGAACACTGACTTGTTGAGATCTTACATCAGTGGGTAGTGGAGGAGAAGGAGAAACAGTGACTTGAGATCTTACATCAGTATGTAGTGGAGGAGGTGGAGGAACACTGACTTGTTGAGATCTTACATCAGTGGGTAGTGGAGGAGGAGGAGGAGAAACAGTGACTTGAGATCTTACATCAGTAGGTAGTGGAGGAGGTGGAGAAACAATGACTTGAGATCTTACATCAGTAGGTAGTGGAGGAGGTGGAGGAACGTTGATTTGTTGAGAAGTTTCAGATGATGTTACTAACATATTGTGTGTCGAAGGTTGGGATTCTTGCGGACGGGATGAGATTTTCTGTGGTTCAGAAGGTGGTCTTGGTGGAGGTGGAACTTCCTGCAGTGGTGGTGGTGGAATATCTGGCAGTAATTGAGGCATTGTCAGTAAAGACTGTGGCGAAAATGGTGGGGGCGGTGGACAGAGGTCATTATCGTTTTGCACAGCGACAGGAGTTACTGTAGTCGTACCTATTGGAGGTGCCGGAGGAGGAAACAGAGGAGGTGGAGGGATCCAAGAAGTCAAGTCCTTTATTGCTTTGGCAGCTAGTGTAGGAGTTGAGGGAACAAAGTCCGGAGGGGGCGGAGGAGGTTTGGCGTGGCTGTTGTTCGGTATTTGTGGGCAATGCTCTGGGGGAGGTGATGGAGAGGGGGCGACATAGGCAAGTGGCGCTACGGATTCAACTTTGCCTTTTATCTCTACTGGCTGCAACAGAGGTGCTACTCTGTCAGCATTTGCCAAAGCCACTTCTGGTTCATCTGCAATTTTAAGACCTCTCTTTTTGGCCCAGCATGCATAGTTTACAGGTCCGGGCCCACACAGCAGTTCAAAAGTCCGCTGGTTGTGAGCCCAGGTCTCAGGAGGAGGAGTTGGCGGAGCCAGTACTTTGGGATGGGTGGGCATCTCAAACAGAGACAACAGAGCCATTACAGCTGGTGAGGAATTGTTGCCATTGATTAAACTTTTTGCAGACAGAAGGGTGTTCTTAAGTTCAGCAAGCTTACCGGTGCCATGTGTGTATGATTGTGGTGCGCCAATGGAAGACACTTGAAGGTTACTTCTGTGTATCTTTAGCTGAGCTAACATCGTTTTCTTGTCTGTGCTGACTAGCTGGCTCTCCTTTGTTGGGACAGTTGTAGGTCCATTGGAGGGAGGTATGCCTATCTTAGGGCTCAACTTGTGAGTGGTGGCCTTCATGACAACAGGGTATGGTGATCCATCTGGAGTGCTGGCATCAGGCAAGTAGGTAGGACTCTCAGATGTCTTCCAGGTCTGATTTCCGTTGTGTAAAGAGTATGACCTGCTGGGAGGAGCTGGAGGTTTCTTGCCCCGTTTAATCACTGATAGGTTGCGTGTGAAAGCAGCAGCAGATCCTGTCTTTCCGCTGTCCTCCTCCTCGGTAGAGCCCCCATTCACATGAGTAGTTTTAACATGGGAACCGTGGTTGTTCAGCTTGGCTGGTCTATTCGTGTTCCCATCCTGACTCCCTCTGCTGGCCACACGGGGAGTGCTACTGCTGGAGATGGTAGAAGAATCGGATACAAGCGTTTCTGATGATCCCGAGTGGGTCCATCCAGAGTAGTTTGAGCGGGTTGTGGAACAACGTGAAGAGACTCTGGAGGAAGCACGTGTTGATGCTGGACTGGCTGACACCAGGCTGCTTTTGCTGACGGTTCGGACACTGCTGCGACTTCGGCTGCGACTGAGCTCCACAACATCCACAGATGGTGGAAGTACAGCATTTGGAATGATTTTAGACATGTATGTGGCCTGAGGTGAGATGGACATCACTGCACCGGTTGGGTTCTCTGTCCAAGGAACACCTAGAACGCCTGCTCCTGACTTTTCTGGATCTACAGAATGGTTTATGAGCCTTTGGAGGACGTCATCTTTGGGTTTTGTCAGTGTGGGGAGCTCTGTGTTGTCTTTTTTAACTGTGTACAGGTTCTGTACGCCCTGTAGATGGTCTTGTACACTTTCTTGTTCAGAGCTGGAAGATGTGCTATCCACAGCGGAAATTATGGCAGGTATAATCATGTCTACATTGAACAGCTGACCATCAAGAGGATTTGTGGTGATCCATGCTGCCCTGTCCAACCCTTCAGATATGAAATATAAAAATAAATTGAACATATGTTTTCCACTAAATAACTCAAATACTTGTTCTACACTATAGAAGACTGTAGCACAACATACCCAGTTCTTTCTGGACATGTCGAGGAATTCCTACAACAGTTCTCCCATGTTTCCTGTGAGACTTCATCTTCTCTGCAGTTTTATCCGGCTTCAGAGGGCTGAATGTAGAGGCTGGAGAAAGGAAACAGAAAATGTTGCTGTGATGTGATAAAACTTCTTAGATAACTTTATGAGAATGTATCTTTACCAGGCCAAAATGTTTTTATGTTTAAAAATGATATGACTAATAATGTGTTTATCCATGAAGTGTCACCTTGGCGTTTGAGTCCTGAGCGTGTTGATCGTGAGGAGATGGAGGAGCACATCGAAACAGAATCGGCAGCTGTGCTCTCAGACTCAAAGCCTCTCAGCTCACTGAAGGCCATGCTGTCTTCAGTCTGAGCTGTTACTGTTGACTAAAGGAAACAGCATAGTTAACTTTCCAAATATATATTTTTTCATCAGCAACTTAAAAGTAGTCAATGCATTTTTATTGCACTTATAGAACTACATATGTGCACAAGTAAAAACCAGGCTGCCAGTCATTATGGTGGGAACAGAAGTAAATACATTCATAACCGGAATTGAGGGTTCATTGATGCATGGAGGAACACTTACAATCATACTTTGGTCATCAGGGTAGTCCATCCCATTCCTATCATCTGGAACATAAAACATTACCCCTTATTAAACATTATCAAAACAAATAAACTGCTGTATGTTTAGGAAATGCATGTGTTTGGTTCAGAGTAAAAGTGTGTAATTTAAACAGACACTGATTTGAAGTTTGACTTCTTCTCACCCTCTTGCTGCTGCATTTTCAGGCCCTGCTGTGCCTCTGTGTGCAGGTCCAACACATATTTAGGCCGATTACCCTCCACAAACACATTTTCTTGGAACTCCTGAAGAGAAATAGCTCCCACAACTTCCTCTTTAGGGCCTGCAGAGAGATAAACACAAATAATTGCCTTTAATATTTCATATATATTCAGATGACAGACAAATACAGTATAGGATGTTTCTTTTTTTTAAGATTTGTTTTTGGAATTTTGCCTTTATTTAGATAGGACAGTGTAATGACAGGAAGCAAAGTGGGAGAGAGAGAGAGGGAGGTGGCGGGATCGGGAAAAGTTCACGAGCCGGGATTTGAACTTGGGACACCCGAAGCGCTACCGCACTATATGTTGATGTGCCCTCAAGGCTATTGGCACTGACCGTATAGGATGCTTTAAATGTACAGGACTTGGATGTTTTAAAAAGTACACACACACAGAAAAATGTAAGCAAATAATATAGCAATAATATAGCAATATATCTGATCTAAGATAGCTCAGTTTCAGTAACGGCGAATGCAAAATCAATTATCTCATTCACTTAACTAGGTTTTCTCCCGTGTTTTAATGCCACATCCTATTATGTCACTTGATTACTAAAGAGACAGACTGTTTAATAATGACTAATTTTAGAGTGAAGAGCTTCACTAACTAACAAACAGTATTTGGAGAGCTTTAGTAGTCCTGATCCAGATAAATATCTGATAACACATGGGCTAAAATACTCCAGAAATGAATGAATTTCAAGAGTAAACTAATGTAGTACAAAAGCTAGACCAAGAGTGTAACTGCAGAAAAAAAGTAGTTATGGATTATGTACTGTTTCTTAAGGTTCTTGATTGTAGTAAACATAGACTTCACTGAATATGAATATGAAGCTAATGAATATGAAAATAATTTTCTTAAAGCTTCGAATAAAGTTTCTCAGTCATTTAGACTATATTTATGACACTTTTTTTGTCACCTTTGCACAACACTGTGTCTTAAACTTCCTTTTGTGTTCCATGGAAGAAAAAATACAAGGGTTGATTAAATGACTGGGTGAACTATTCCTTTAAAGGAACACTCCACTATTTTTGAAAATAGGCTAATTTTCCAACTCCCTTAGAGTTAAACAGTTGAGTTTTACCATTTTCGAATCCATTCAGCCGATCTCCGGGTCTGGCGGTAGCACTTTTAGCTGTAGCTTAGCATAGATCATTGAATCTGATTCAATTGACCAAATGACCAAAGAGTTTCTATATTTTTCCTATTTAAAACTTGACTTTTCTGTAGTTACATAGTTACATAGTTACATCGTGTACTAAGACCGACGGAAAATTAAAAGTTGCGATTTTCGATTTTGCGAAAATTAGCCTATTTTCAAAAATAGTGGAGTGTTCCTTTAAGACCTTCCTTTCAACCAGTTCACTTTCTCACCACTAGATGGAGTAGGAAAACAAAGGAACTGTGAGGTCACAGGTATGCTTAAGGGGAAACTTGTTGCTCAACCTGAAGAACAAAAGACAAATGTTCCTTTTTATAAACTAGTAGTAAAACAACAAATAGCAATTATTTATCCTTGCAGAGAGTTGTGTAACAGCTCTACATTTGAGACAGTCTGACACTTCACACATTTCTCTTTAATACTGCATTTACATTATTCATTTATAGTTGATCTCTGCAGCGAGGACTTCAGCAGGAATGCTAAAAACCAACCTCAGTCCATCTCCATCCCAATGTTCCTCTAAACCAGGCCAGACATGTCCTACAGCCTAGAAAGCCCAGTCCATTAATTTATCACATGACTGGCCTTCATCATCCAACTTCATTAATCATGACAAGAGAAGACAACCTGTAAGAGCTACAATGATATTTAAAAGTTTTGTTCTTTACATTCACAAATTCTTTCTACTGGGAATACATGCCTTCTAAAACTACAAAGTTAAAGAACCAAAAAATAAAGAAGAATGAACAAAACAAAAATGAAAGTGATAGAAAGGGAAGGAAAGTGAAACTTTTCTCTGACCGTTGATATTTCTGTGCCTTGGTGGAGTACTTGGTTTGTCTTACTAGTGATATATGTATGTGTCTTTAGATACAGATATCCAAACCACAGATAAAATGTTCCTAGCAATGGTCTTAAACAATTAAAATAGTTGAACAACCACAGAGGTCAGCTTTTCAGCCTTGAGGAACATACTGTATAATAAAGCAAAGAGAGATGGCATTCACAAGCATGATGTCCTCTCACTTTTAGAAACCGGCAGCAATACAATGACATGAATGTTCCGTATTTATGGCAGAAAACATGCTGTATAAGCTCCAGTCCAGAAAGACAATATTAAATCAGCAGCAGTAAAAAAAAAAAAAAAAAGACTCGAAACCCAAAATATTTACATGATCACCCACATTTGCATGCCAATGAATTATTAATGCTGCAATAACACAGAATTGTGCAGTCTTAGGTGAGCATTTATCAACATTTTACAATTCTGAACATGGCTTATCCATTCAGAATTTAGAATAATTTGTATTACAAAACAACATTAGTGATACAAATCTGATATGAAAGCTCTAATCTAATAGTAAATACTCCTCCTTGTATGTGTGTAAGTGTATGTATGTGTGCATAGAGTATTGTGGTGATGTCTAAAGGTTGTATAATCTGTACCATGACTTAAATCATCTTTGAATGTATTCTCAGAAGTTCAGAGACTTTCTAAAAACTGATAACCTTCTAAGAAAGCCAAATAAAAGCAGCACAGAATGAGAAAGGCTAAGGCATGCCTGGACCTGCTGAGGGCAGATGTCAGAACAGCTGCAAGGAGTCTCAAACAGGATAAAACTCACAGAGACTCCCTGAACAGCTTTAACTTTACAATCAAACTAAACCTAATCTGAAGCAAACCCATTCAAAAACAAAACAACAGGAAAACATCAGCTTATCTCGGTTCTGTTAAAAATTGTAAGTAATAATTAAGTTTGTCGCAATGAGAGACTTTATTGGCACCTAACGCTGCTGTCTTTCAGAGTAGATTTAATAAAGGTTATTAAACATTTAATCAGTAAAGTCAAACCAAAGGTGAAGAGACTGAGAAGCGAGAGAATGAAAGAGGAACACAATGTGATAAAGTGAATGATAGAGATTAGCAATGTAAACACACAGTGTAGTTCTCATCACTGGCAGCTAGATCCCACAGGCAATGTGTGTGCTGCCAGGACTGCCCTGCCCTGACAGTAGCTGCTGTGTTGCATCTGGGCAGTAGGGGGCAGCACTTTGGGGCTGTTTTCATGTCATACAAAAAAGACTACTCTCAGTTTTTATTGTATAAAGTCAGCAGATGTATTCCAGTCTTTTTCTCATATCTCACAATGAGGTATACATTGAGCTTTTAAGTACATTTTGAGCTTTCATGTCATAAATATAAAATATTAATATGGAAGTGTTAAATATATGATTTATGATTTAGCAAGAAAATTTAGTAATTTATTTATTAATTATATAATTTATTGATAAATTATAAATTATAATTTATTTATATATTTTAATTTATATTTTTTTGATATATTATTTAAAAACATTTATATACTAATGATTTTAATATTTAGCACAAAAATAAGTTGCAATTGATAAATTAATAAAACATTTTTTGTTTTTAATATTCATCAAACAGGAATTGTGCGCGCTCAAAAAGAAAGAACAATGAATTCTCAGGTGTGTAAAACAAAAAGGAGGAAGTTTTAGTCCAATAGGTAGCTGAAATTGTCCGCACACTGGAAAAATCCAATCAGACCAAAAAAAGGTCTATCAAAAATATATATTTTTATTTTCCTTATGCAAAAGTGACAAAAGTGCAAAGTGTCTTAAAAACATGCTTTGGTCAGTATGCGGAAAATTTCAGCTACTTGTTTTTAATATGAACATATTTATATTGGATTTTATATTTTTGCATTTTGATTTTTGATTTAGCATAAAAATTATGTTTGCAGGAATCTTATCTTCAGCAATTTTATCTTAAAAACAGGTATCTATATTGGAGTTAATATCTAGTTCATTGGCTTTAACAGTAAGAAATGCTTAAATAATTATTTCATACTTTTACTAATTTAATACAGAAAATAAAGTAATTTCTGATTTACCTAATGAGTATTCTCTTTGATAAATGCTGTAAATAAAAAATAAAAAATGTTTTTCATGTTGGCGACATGAAATAAAAAAAATAAAAAAAAACATTCATTTACATAAAATTGTTCAAAGGCTTACACAGAACTCAAACATTACTTTTCAGTCTATAAACTGCTTCAATAGTGGCAAATAGTTGCTTCATAAAAGTCTACAGTGTATTGCAAAAGACTGTCTTGATAAATATGCTAAGTGCATTTTCTGCTGCGTTCAGTGTGACGCCCAGCACAAATTGGCTGGGTGATGAAACTACATGTACAGCTGCTTCTGCTTAAACATGCAGCATGAATGCTATAACCTGTTAATACGAGGGAAACATGCTGCTGCATATGTGAGATGTATAAAACAGGCCTTAAACTTAATCTCCCTGGGAAAACTGTCCGTTTGTCCCTGAGGCATTATCCATTCACAATGCAGGTAAAGGTTAACTGAGGCAAACATCCCTCATCTGAAGTCGATACAAACGTCTTTGAACAGTAAGTTGACTGATTACAGGTTTTTTTTATACATGCACACAACCTGCGCTTCGATTTTGGATGATTTTCAGAAAGTGGTAAGAAAGGCTTCTGTCTGCCACACCTATATCACATAACAGTAACGTAATATTTGCCATTTTGTCAGTTAAACACGCACAGAAGAGGTACAATTGCTGCAAAAAATTATCAGTAATATATTTCTTACTAACAGAATGTCTTATCTGATAAAACTCCCTCCTTCAGCAGGTATCACTGAAAAACAAAGCCGCAGACATGCATTAAAGTGTGAGCTCTGTGTGTCCATGTAGTCGATACTTTCATTTTATGTAACTTTTTAAAGAAACATTGATTTAGGATGTTTTCACACCTGGTTTTGATTGCTCAGTGCAAATTAGAGTTTAATTCCCAATGGTCATAAATGCCATGTGTCACTTGCTCGATGCAAAATATCATATTGAAATCTTTTTCACTTTTGCTTTAAATCAGGTTCTAACAAGTGCTAATGCAGTGCAAGCACACAAAACTGAGGATATAACTGCTATATATAGTCTATGATGCAATTATTATTAAAATTATTTTTTAGACCAGTTTAAATTCAGACCAGGTGCAATTCCAAAGAAAAATGCCATATAACAGGCAAGCTGAAACAGATTGAAATCAACACTTTACAACCTAACGCTTGAAGGGGCTACACACACATACTAAGCTAAATATGGATGTTGGACGTAATAAAGAATTCACATTTTGGAAGAAAGAGCCATATTAAGTCAGTCTGAATCAGTCTAGTTCTGGCATAGAGCTGGGTTCTGTTCACAAGAACTGGAAACAGAGAAAGAGCCGAGCAGAGAACCAGTTTCCCAACTTTACACCTGTTCATTGTGTCAGAATCTCCAGGGCAAAGCTCAGGAAGGTATGGAATTCTGCACAAACACACCCACACGTAACAATAAACAAACGCGAACATAAACTCCATCTGTCTTCATCTCTCAAACGTTCACAGGGACTGTGTTTAAAAAGGTGTTAAGGAATGATTGGCATTTCTCATGATGAGTTAAAAGGAAAGTCAGAAGAAAGATCAGGATTGTGGGTAACCCTTGGCAAACCTGTAACTTCCAACAGAAGACGTCAAAAACATTGGAAAAAGCAGTGTGTGTGTGTGTGTGTGTGTGTGTCAGTGGAACATTTCATGGGAAACGGGTTTAAGGTAAGAGCTCTTTGTTCAGACTGAACCGGCAACATCCCACAGGAAGTTTTGACGTTGCAAGGTCTGGGATACAGGATGCAAAACACAATATTATGTGTGTGTTCTCAGTAGCTGTGACCCTCTTATTAGCAGTGCTTGCTCAAGTAAGCATTACTATTCATACTGCTCATATTTAGGGTATGAACAAGCCCCTAGCCCTAAATATTAAATTAAATATTTCTGTAACTTGTGCTGGTTTTTGGGGCTCTAGATGAGATCATGAAAATGGGCCTCACGGGTACGAAATTATTCATAGCATAAAACATCCAAAAACCCACTAAAATATGATGTGTGGTTTCGTTCTTCAGAAAATATTCAGTTGTTAACAGCATATTAGAACGATTTCTGAAAGATCATATGACACTAAAGATTTGAATAATGGCTGCTGAAAATTGTTTTGCCATCACAGGTTTAAATTACATATTAAAATATAATCAAATAGAAAAAAGTTATTTAAAATTGTAATAATATTTCGCAATATTACTGTTGGTACTTATTTTTGATCAAATAAATGCAAACTTTTTTCTAAAGACAAAAAAAGTATAGACCCCAAAACTAGTAATTATAAAAATATTTATAATGCATGTTTTTATTATTGTAATCTAATAATCAATTAGTTATTGTGTCAAAAGCAGAAACAAATAATAATGTAAAAATCAAACTGGTCACAAGACACCAAATTGAGATCAGCAATTTACCCAGACAAACTAATCTAATCAATTCACTTACTGAGACTGAACGTCAACTCCATATCGAAAGAGAGCAGCACTAGATAGATAACCTTATCAAGTTTCAAAACACACTGTAAGATTTTGTGTTTTTAAAATCAACACAGAGTGTCATTCACAAGAACCCAGATCGATCACATCACACACTCAAAACAACAGATGATAAAACACTACATAAACAGCATTTTAAAGCATCATAGTTGCTATATTAATGCAAATCATGTCCTTTACTGAGAAGACAATCCCATAATCTGCAGCAACAAGCTCAGAAAAGAAAAGTATTTACAAAAATAATCAGTTTTAGAGTATCATGCCATTAGATTAGCAATATGCTACATTAAACCTTCCTGAAATCAACTATGAGTCACATTCTCCAATGCGTAATACTAATTGCATCATGATGGTCTGCATGCTGCCTATTTAATTTCAGCCTAATTTCAGGGCGAGTGTGATGGGTTTAAATAATCCATCCTGTTGGCTTTTTGTACAGTCTTCGGCAGTAGGTAGGTACTGCACCCTCAGAACAATCACATAAAAGCTGTTTATTTTTTGTGGTTATGCACCATATCGATCATTAAGAAAGCTGCAGTGTGTTGTGTCAGCCCGGCGTGTGTGTGTGTTTGAGTGGATTCATGCTTCAGTAAATGGGTGGGGTTGAGGTGTGGTCTCACAATGGTCTCCCTGCTATTACAGCCCATGTGGAACCTTTACAATTCATCCACACAAAAAAAACATAAACAAGGCATAATTCACATGCATTCAATCCTGGTTTTGATCCCAAGCTCCCCCACAAATGTACTGCGCACTTTTAAATAAACACTTAAGACTTGTACACACAATGCGAGAACTTAAAGTGACCTCAAGTAGAGACCAAATTTTATCTTCATGGCGTGTTGAAATTCCAGCTCCGGAAAACTCATGACTTTGCGATAAACAAAGCAAACATTTTCTAGACCTCTCTCAGCACACACAATAATATATAGGTATTTGAGAGACATATCTCAAGAAGGTTAAGGGTCATTTGATGTGTAAGCCTTCCATTCTCTGGTCCAACACAAAAGAAATAAGCCACAGAAAAGGAGTGAGATGATCAAAACTCATAGTTGGAAAAATGAGAGACTCATACTTTTTGAAAGATATTTTGTATTATTTTTAAAGCTGCTCATTGCTGAGTTAAAACTTATATGCTAGAGAATGCTGAAAACTAGTTACCCAAACTAATGACTTCTAGATTGTAAAGGGATTACTCTACTAATTACACTGTCTGAAATTAAATGACTGAATGTCTGCACACATTACCCACTACTGAAATCACTTCCAAAACACATAGCCAACATTTACTAGTTGGGCAATACAAGGACGGATAAAGCGTGTAATATCACATACATTTTAAGCACTGCTTAAATACAAACCTAAATCAATACCTCACTGTTAGTACAGTAGTTAGGTTAGATTAGTTGGCATATTGCTGGATCAAATGTAATAAAATGGTTGAGAGATATTTTCCACCAAGGCATAACTTACATACTGCAATATTCTTATTTGCAAATGTCAGTATATTCAAACTGACAGAAGTATTTTCATGTAGCAAAACAGCTTGTTATAACCACAAATGAGCGATTAAAGCTAGTGACACCATTAATCATCAAATGCTTCAATGAGCATGCTCCGGCCAAATGATTTGGAAGTTAAAGTTACAGTCATCTTGATTAAAACAATGTTTATCTTTGAAATAGTAACACTTCAGCTTTAATATGCAATGTTAAAATACATTTTATCCCAATTTAATATGCAAAGTGAAAAAAGCAAGCAGTTGCTAGTTTAACAGTGTTGGTCTGGTACTTTTCAATATGTACTGATGTTGGAGGGAAAGTGGGAAATAATCTTAAACTTCCTGTAACTCAAACAGTAGAGCAAGTCGCTAGCTATGCCAAGGTCACGGGCTTGATTCCCAGGGAATGTATGAGCTGATAAAATGTATACATTGAATGCAATACAAGTCACTTTGGATAAAAGCGTCTGTCAAACGCATAAATGTAAACACATATTTAAAAATGGGTTAATTCATGCTGATGTTGTTGCTGGCTTCCTACATTAATTTCCAAAACACACTGGCCACAACATACCTTTCATTAGCCAAGCTGCACTTCCCCTTTCTTTCTTTAATTTCCCTAAGACTCATCTGCTTACACAACCTGTTTATGTTATAATTGATGTAAAACTAGTGGCAAATATGAAAACAAATCTTCCAAGTGAGAAAGAAAAGAAAAATAGGCCCATCAGTTAAAAAAATCTTCTGAAGAACAATGGGCATCTAAAGAGTACATGATAGCAAAAGTACTACCTGTGACAAATGATGATTTTGGTAGTTCTACAGGTGAACCAGTGGCAAGCAGGTCTCCATGTATCTCTGTAGCGCGTCGGCGGGTTTTCCTGCGCTGCCTCTTCAACCACTTGAAGGCACGCCTGAAGGATGCTGCCCTTCTCCTGCCCCTTT
Organism: Sinocyclocheilus anshuiensis; assembly: GCF_001515605.1. Taxonomy (NCBI): domain Eukaryota; kingdom Metazoa; phylum Chordata; class Actinopteri; order Cypriniformes; family Cyprinidae; genus Sinocyclocheilus; species Sinocyclocheilus anshuiensis. Next base: position 875,708 of record NW_015548240.1, on the reverse strand, counting down.
TGCCCCTGCCGCCCTGCCGGTCCTCACTGAACACCTGCAGCATATCTGGGGGAATCAGATCCCCTACAGACTCACGGCCAGATGACATTGCACAGCCTGCCACAAAAACAGAAATAATTCACATGAGTCACTGTATTGTAAAGCCTCTTTTTGTCAGGTTTGTAAATTACCTGGTCACTACACCAAGGAATTGCTAAAAAGGAATTGCTCACTAGCATTCACGCAACAATCATCTGTAGGTTTCTTCACACATTTTTTTATAGGTGCCATAAAAAAAATTATTTCTTCGTTCAGAATCATGAAACGCTCAAGTGCTGTATCTCTATGGGAAAAGCAGAAGTTACAGAAAGGAAAAAAAGAATTGTCTAATCCACCATTAAACAATTAACATTTCTTCCAGTCTGGCAATGCTGGAAATTCAACCTTAGACCTCAGTAATGCACAATGTGCCTCATGTATTACAGAACTAATATTCCATTGCTATAATGCAAAGACATGTCCCTTCAGATTTTTGTAAGCCAACTTCTAAAAATAAATATTTGTCTTTGTAAATTAAAGTTCAGATGAAACTGACATACCAACTGATATTTTCTTCCAAATCGTGATGTATTCAGGAGTGAAATTACTGACAAAGAAAAAAAAATGTATGATGAGGACTTCCAATCAGTTCAATCCATCAGTTGATGATTGGATTCTGAGATGTGGGTGTTGCACTCAAAATTTAATGCAATCTTGCAATTGTTTGGGGAGGGGCGGGGTTTAAGCAGACTAAATGACTGGATAAATCTGGCAAATATCACTGGAGAAAATCTATCGTTGTCACTAGAAGATTGAGACGATTTGACAATTTGATAAAAAATTGCAAGGATAAAATATAAAAAATGAAACATTAAAATGTAACATATCATGCATTTACAAAATAGATAAATTTTTTCATTTAATGCCAACTTTAAGTAGCATCAGTCCAGTCAAGTTGCAGCTTCTAGATCATTTGATCATCATCATCATGTGCAACCGATCATATTTTGCTGAAAAGACCTATCAAATGTACTCTTTTCCACAAAGCAAAAATTACCGCCCCAGTAAATGTTTATTACAATTTTTCCTTTGTTTATTAACACTTTTCAAAATACATAATTATAACTACAATGATGACTATAACTATATATCTTTAATAGTCATTCTAGTTCTATGATCTTAGCAATGTCCACACCACAACTATAACAATATCGAGAGGAACAATATCTTTGGAATCACTTTCAGGACATTTTTTTTAGTTGATGAATGATAAAAACATTGACGGCCAATCAGAATCCACCCAACTTTAAAGAGTGCACATTTAAAGTGACAGACAACAAAACTGCAGTGCACTATAGTTACCTGTCTAGTTATTATTCTAAGTGTGAACGAGCTTTTAGTTTGGATTTAAATCCAGGGCCATTCATTTACATGACATACCATAAGTCTCTAAAAACTGTTTATTTTTCCCTTTTGAACATATCTTACATTATTAAGAAACCAAATGAACCTGTATTGCTACCTGTGTCCCCTCAGAAAAACAACTTCCATGGCATCCTGCTTGAAAAGAAAAATGATTCTTGTTCTAAACCGGTCTAACAACAGAACAGAAGTGGAATTGTTACTGACATCGGTGGTCCGCATTAATCAGGGTCTGATCCTAATACTGTACGTCGCACACCAAAATTGCAATTGTGTCTCATTCCTGAACACCTAGTCATGGGCTCCACCCTTAAACACACAGATACTGATACACACCCTCACACAGCACACACAAACACATTCATGATGTGTAAAACATTCAAACACAAGGCATTATATCTTGAATAAACACGCCCAGCAGATGTATTTACCAAAGGAGGTCATTTTACTCAATTAATAGAGACGCACAAACATTCACAAAGAGCAGAATTTCACACGAATGCACATGGCATATAAAGTAAACAGCAACTTGAAAATGATGCTGTTTAAAATAAACAGAGCTCCTTCGAAGCTGGACAGCTAGAGTGCGGGATGTTAGAGAAAAGGAAAAGCAGGAAATGTACATTGACACACTAACACGACGTTAAAAATGAGGAAGCTGGAGTGGATTTCACGTGTGTGAGTGAGACTGAGAACAAGACATCCTCACGTGGCTGTTTAGCAGGTCAACAGACCAATCAGAGTGCAGCATTCTGACTCACTCCGCCACCATGGAAATGTGCAGAAACAAACAGAGCAGAACAGGCATGCAGCGTTGCCACAGACTTTATCCACTCTTCATTGTCATCACATCAGTTTGATCCACAGTTACAAACACTGACTCACATGTTCTCTGCGAGCTGCAGATGATTCATTTGCATTTAGTTACATAATATTAGTTATTATAATATACATGTTAGGAACTCATTTGCATGACATCACACGTCTGTTCTGTTTGGATGTTCTGCCTGTGGTTTAATCCTCACACACACAAGCACACTTGCAGACAATTACTGTACACACTCCCATACTGAAACTCTCACAGCCCTGAGAAAAATGCACTGCTATTCCAACAGGCGTGTCTGTGTGTCATGTGATTCAACAGTTTTAGGGTGGATTCAAATGTTGTACTCAAAAACAAAAAAAAATGTGGTATTCCCCAAAAACTGACTTCTGCTTTAAGTGTGCTGCCTACCATTAAAAAACAATTATATGAAACGGTACACATTAACGCATAATAAACATTTCAAGCAGTGTTATGCTTGTATGTTATTATCTAGATCACATGACCTCATTAGGTGCATGTTATCATCATCATTATGTGAGATGGCTGTTTTGCAATTTTAATCCAGTTTTGTGTAAAAACATCAGAACATCTCTTGCCAGTCCAAACAAATATGTCAAAACAAGGAATTAAAAGGATACTGTAACTGCTTTCTGTTTGTTTACTGCACTGAAAATGGAACGTTGAGTGCACTGCATTATGGGATACAGAATTGCACTAATATTTTAGCAGTGCTATGTTATCATACTACCTGATCATACTTACTATTGCTGCAGTATTCAGTATGCACACTGTGCACAGATGGCCTATTACATTTGCCAAAATGTAAGATGCAATGCAATGGGACGGTTTGACTTTCATTTTGAGTGGGATGACAAAACAGTAGTAATATAAAATGTAACTAAACATTTTTTTGCAAATTTTTTTTTTTTTAACATAAAATAGGGTTAAAAATAATGTGTTTATTTACACTACATAACTAAACAACACGTAATTAAACATGCAGAAGGAGTCATGTGACAACAATACATCATACTAATGTTTGAAATAATACCTACGGTCTCTGTTTTTTTTGCATATTGTAAATGCAAATTTTTGCATATGTAAAATTTAAAGAAGAGTCTTTTATGTTCACCAAAGCATTGACCAAAAATACAGTTAAAAATAGCAATATCGTGAAAAATATTACAATTTAAAAGAACCATTTTCTATTTGAATAAATTTTAAAATGTAATTTATTCCTGTTGCAAAGTAAAATTTTTAGCATCATTACTCCAGTCTTCAGTGTCGTTCATGATACTTCAGAAATCATTCTAATATGCTGATTTGGTGCTCAAATTTCTTATCATCAGTGTTGAAAATGGTTGTGCTGCTTAATATTTTGGTGGAATTTTTATTCAGCATTCTTTGATTAATAGAACGTTTTATGCTTTTGAAGCATTTTTTTAATGTAACATCTTTACTGTCAATTTTGGCATCCTGAATAAAAGTATTAATTTCTTTAAAAAATAAGCCTTACTGACCCCAAACTTTTGAATGGTAGGGTACATACTTTATTTGGCAGGACTAGCATGATAGATGCATAACTACACTCCCTAACTAAGTGTGAGGTGTGTGCAAGAGATAGACACCTGGCTTATCCTCTCTGCTGTAGTGTGTGCAGGTGTGCTAAGCAGGAGAGGGTGTGTGTTCATGTGGGTTACAGGAAATGGAGGTAAATCTGGAAGATAAAATGCCTGAGGTGTATTAACCAGGAAAGCTGTGGTCACATGATCACACACACATGCAGAACTGAACCATGCTTGCCTTATCTGCAGTTTGATTCGGTGCTCACCAGGTGGATGGTACAGACTGGTATTCTTACACACACACACACACATATCATGCACAGGGGTTTTCCAGTCAAAGAAATGAGACTCATGAGCAATACATCTTGAGTTGGTTACACATAAGGCATTACATGCACAACTATGTGCAGCGTCACAACTGCGTGAGACAGGAGCACTTCTGTCTCTCAAACGCAGACTGTTGTAAGAGCATTTAGGAAACGCCTTTCTTTCAAAGCCCCAAACCTAAGGAATTCAGTGTTAAGGAACTGAATTCCTCCCTAAGTGCTGAGGGGAAGTGCTGAGGGTCATTGCAGTGCTTCTGGGGAACAGTGAAGGAAAGTGCTGATAGCTGTCATGCTAACTGCACATTATATCCTGATGGGAGTGTCTGTCTTTCCTCACAGCTACCATTACAGTACATTTACACAATAACACAGACTGACATAAAACACGTGAATCTGAGAAGACCACCTGAGGTATGTTTTTATATCAGATATCCGTGCGACATGAAATAAATTCAGCAGATGGAAGTGTATTTCTTATGACGCTGCCCTCTCATTCATTGATCTGCTAAACGCTATGATATATATATATATATATATATATGACACATTCTGCAGTTCTTCCCTGCTGTACCGAATTTCGATACTTTTCAAAGTATCATATCGAAGTTAGAAATTCAAATATTGTGACAAAATTAATTTTGTAGGGTGCCACAAGTTTGTTAAAATTTCGAAAGGGTGCCGCGACTAAAAAAAGGTTGGGAAACACTGGTTTAGAGTATGTGTGTGTGTCCTGGGGTTTGCAGCAGCTTGTTGAGAGCAGGAGTAACATTCCTAAACGACTGTGATAATTGTATAATTCCCGAGGTTTCCTCCTCCAGCTTCACCTCTCCTTCCATCATTGTCTTCTTCCTCTCATCCTGTTTTTCCTCAATGCTTCTTCTATTAGACTGCTAACATTTGAGTTTTAATGGAGCTAGCTGTTTGAGTCTCAACACAAACTGTCTGGAACCATCTAACTGTATCATCTTCAAACAACCTGTAACTGTCTCTCTGTATCATCTTAATAAAATCCACAACTGTCTTACTGTATCATCTTCATAAAATCCAGAACCGTTTCACTATCCAGAACAATCTCGTTGTATTATCATAATAAAACCAACAACTGTCTCAGTGCATCATCTTCAAACAATCTAGAACTGCTGACATAATCCAAAACAATTTTTGGATTATTCACTATGTTCTACTAAACAGTCCACACACACTAAAAGGAGTGTCCCACGCCTAATTAATCCTGCAGGTATCAGGGCTTCTTATATAATGATCAAATGTTAAATCAGCCTGTTTCATCAAGAGTTTTAGTATTAGCCAACTGTATTATCTTAAAATCAAGAACTGTCTCACTGTATCATCTTCACCAAACCAAGAACGGTCTCAGTGTATCATCTTCATAAAACTAAGAACCGTCTCACTGTATCGTCTTCTAACAATTCAGAACTGTTTTACCGTATTATATTCAAACAAATCAGAAATGTCTCACTGTATCATCTTCATAAAATCAAGAACCATCTCACTGTATCATCTTCATAAAACCAAGAAATGTCTCACTGTATCATGTCCATAAAACCAAGAATTGTCTCAATGTATTATCTAACAAATCAGAAATGTCTCACTGTATCATCTTCATAAAGCCACACTGTATTATCTTCTTACAATCTTTCATTCTGTTTTACTAAACTATTCACACACACTAATTAGGAGTGTCTCACGCTCAATTAGTCCTGCAGGAATCAGGGCTGATTATATAATGATTAAGTGTCAGAGCAGCCTGTTTCATCAAGAGTTTTAGATTGAAACTACTCAAGCTCTGTACTAATATAATCTTCCATAAACACACACATCAATGTGATAATATCTCCCAGCTGGAGATGAAGCTATCACAGTGATCAATCATCTGCAAGGTGGCAGCACATTGGTTCACACTCTGTTGTGCCAGCTGAAGGTTTACTGAGGGTTACTTTACAACCCATGATGCCCGGAGCAAAACCAGACAATTGTCAGCCACTTTACCTCACATCAGCTGCCAAAAACCAGTTTTAATTTTCCATGAATAAAGCAACATTTGCTAGCGTGGGAAAATGATCAACACTGTCTCAAAGAGATTGCTCTCTCTCTCCATTTTGAATTAAAGGTGCAGTAAGTGATTTCATCTGTTTAGCTGAATTCAACCACAAGCCTTCAAAACCAGACAGACAGGGTTTCTGATTGAAGCACTGACTTTAATTAAACAGGTGTGAATTCTAAGGATACTTATTTCAGTGAAATACCTTTAAGAACTCAACTGGTACAGTATGGCATTAGCAATATCAAGTTGGGTTTACTTAAAACAGTTTTTGTCCTGTGGTGGCGCATTTCCTATTAAAACAAGACATGAAGGAGACATATCGAAGCACGTGTCTCTTTTAAAAAAATAATAATCATTAGCCAATAGCCTTTAGTTAAAGTAATGATGAAACAAACATATTTTCAAATATTGTTTTCCATATTGTGACATACAAGAGTAACAGAAAAAAATGTAGGGCAGGGATTTGGATCTATGTACTGGTTATTGATTGGCTGTTGAGATGTGAGCAGGGTTTAGGCAGACTAAATGATTGGAAAAGTCCTGTATATGTCACCAGAGCATGCTGTCGTTTTTAACAGAAGGTCAAATTATGCCATTTTGATTAAAAATTGCAAGGTAAAAAAAAAAAAAGTTTTTAAAAAAAGTGGTGTATATGCATGGATGAATTGTTCACAATACGATTTATAACATTCATTTAAATTATAGATATAATGAAAATAGAAGTGAATTTTCATTTCATGCCAAATTTTAGTTAAAATCAAAAGCCACAATTTGCTACTTTCTAGTCGACTGCAGGTGAGGTGGGGAGGGACGTTGTGATTTTAGAGAATATTTGACTGGTCAAAAATCTGTGTAGTACAGGATGAGTCTGTTTTTCCAGAAGAGAAAAAGCATATTTTTAATGCATTTATCTGCTAAAAGTCAGTTTTGTCCACTTTTAAGAGTACACTAGCATACTAATGGCCCAAAAGCCAACAAACATAGACTAAAACTCACAAGACTCCAATTTTGATATTAAGGAGTCTTTCATGGGCCTGCCAAACAAACCTAAATATACTTGTCACAGTGACGTTTAGGTTTTACTCTCAGAGGAGCACTGGCAGTCATCCTCACACATTTCATAAACAACTCATCATCATGACAACTGGCTATGACCTCACCACGTGGCTGTTCAGATATGTGCATCTGATACACATCAAAACAGTGTGAGTGATGGATTCATATCATGCAAAAGCAAATCAGCCATAAATAAAATTAAAGGGACGCTCTAATAAATCAGTCAGTAACTTTATTTCCTACAGTTGGTTAGTGGAGAACACACACACCTCCTGCTTCTGCACACACTTGCGCAACTGATTTGGAATCTCTACAGAAACAAGCCCCAGCATGGCAGCCTGACGGGTACAGCGACACACCCTAAATCAACAATGCCTACAATCACCTTTCTTTCTCTCTCACTCTCCCTGAAGTCACCCATTATCAACAACACACTAGCTGAGAGCTTTATAGCAGGAGTCCCTCTGTCTCACTCCACCTCCTCCAAACCCCTGCAGGTCTCCTATCTGTTTCAGGTTAATGTACAAACCTGCACAAGGTGAAGCGTCTTTGAGATACAAATGTGTAAAGGAAAAACACACCACAGAACATGCATCCCTGCAGAACTGAATGATTTATAGGAATTCTATGGGCGAATGACAGATAAGAACGTCTGAGGTGATACAAAAAAGTAAAAATCAATCAAAAAAGGGATTTTTTTTTTTAAAGTTGAGAACCAAAAAAAGTGTCATTTTAGGAACTGAATATTTGTATTCATGTTCGTTTCATATATTTTTGTAAAATGTTATTACATAATTGCATTTTCAATAAAAATCGTTATCTAAAAATTCAAAAAAAATGTCATGTGGTGTAACCCACGAGTTAAAAGTAATAATAAAATATTTTCCTTACAAACCTGAACATACTTGAGGGTTCAACATGAATTAAAAAAAAGAATCATAACCAACAAAATGTAATATCAATAAGTTTTCATAGGGTTACTTGATTTGACCTTAGTTAACCTTTGCCTTTTTTGTCAAATGTAAGCTTTTATTAAGACCCACCCCCCTCTTTTTTTTATCTCCTAAAAGTTACACAACTTTGTCATTTTAGACAAGTCCCACAAAAATATTAGAATGAAATTTAATTCATAAAGTATATTGTCTTGTCTGTGTGAACTGAATTTATGTATTGAAAAAAAAAAAAATTATTAGGTTCTAAGAAAAACGTCGTTTGAGACTTTAAGAATTAGAAATATTTGGGGATTAATAAATGAAATTTTGCAAACAAGTAAAAGAGAGACCGAGAACAAGACAGACAGACAGACAGACAGACAGACAGACAGACACACACACACAGACACACACACACACACACACA
>NW_015548240.1:856979-867027 GCF_001515605.1 Sinocyclocheilus anshuiensis | reverse complement strand
TATATATATAGATAAAATAAACACCAGACCTTACTGACAGGCAGTCATGAGGGTCTACAGTGGTCCTTTCTGTGAGATAATTTCCTGTTTATAGTTGTCACATGGCAACAAAATGGCTTCTTGCAAACAGGTTGCACCACACAATAATTTGGTACACTAATTACACACACACACACACACACACACACACACACACACACTTTATTTTTTACTGAAAGTAAAACCTATTTGAGACCAAAATATCAGGGAGCACACATTTTAATGATTAAACCCAAAGTACAAACACTGGAGCTAACTAAGAGTACAGAAAGCGTTTAGACACTTCTAACTTTAGTTCTGACTCTGCATTAAACTAATTACACAAGTTTTAGTGTCATGTTGGCAGACAGGGTAGGGCTGTTACCTGTAACTTCTGGATCCCTCAGTTTCCTTGTTTGGCGCAGTAAAATCCTTTACATCGGACGGCCCATGTGAATGTGGTCTGGAAAGTTCAGGTGAGGCATTTCCACGGTATTCCGGTTTTCTTAGGAAACTCTTGTTCCTTAGAGAGCGACCAGTCTTGAACAGTCCTTGCAGACTGTGCTCTCATCTGGCTTGAGAAACTCCTCTCTGCTCAATCCTCAAGAGGCTCCAGGTGAGAATTAAAAGGGAGTTTCCGAACGCTGTCAGGTCTTTATCGCTCAGTGGCGCCATCCCGCGGTCTCAGAACGAACAGACACTCACTTCCCATAGACGTGATTACGTAACACTGATTAAACGGCGTGAATGATTTATGTGTCATTAGTGACTTAGAGGACTTATTGCTATGGAGATGCTTAGTCATCCAGGACATCGTTTTATGAATTAAATAAAAATTAAATTAAATTCAAATCAATTATTGGAAATATTTTTAATTAAACAATTAAAACATATCAGCAGTAAAATTCGTTATAGGCTATACATAAAATAGATTCAATCTAATGTATATATAATGTATCTATTATATTAATATATGTATATAAGTGTCTTACACACAGGTCTAATGTTCAATTACAATTACCTGTTTTTAAGTGTCTGAGTAGGCTATGCAGTAAATACAGATGTAGTCCGGGATTTCATCGTGGTTTTATCAATATCAGGCAATCAGACATCCGTATTACCGCAACATCATACATCAAAGAACATGTCATCATTCCCACCACAATCACGTTCAAGATGATGGAGCTGCCTGCATGTATAAACACAATCCCACCATGATGAACATTGTGATCTTGTGGAAACCGCTGTGAGTCAAGTTTCCTGACTTGTGAAACGTGCTACTTTTTTTTGTGAGACTTGTTGAATTTTACCTCGTTGATTCTTGAATCATCACTTTCTGGTTTTGGATGGGCAGATCCAGCCGCTACATGCATTTCTCATATTTCTGTTGCATTATGAGAAACTTGCTATTTGTTACTATTTGTTCCTCCATGAAATATGCTATAGTATCATTCAACCCCATTATTCTAGATTAGGACAAAGAAAATAAAAATATGTAGATATACAATTATGTAGATCAGATTGATTTCTCGAGTGCATTGCCTGCTTGTTGAGAAAATCTTGCTAAAATGGACTTCGAGACCATTGAGAGCTGCTTCACACCTGTGAAACACACCTTCATCTGAACTGTGTTTCACATTTTCTCTGTTGTCAGATGAGGTTTACAGGTTAAAGGTAAAAATGCTACATTACAATTGCATATATATCATTCTTATGTAGTTACCAGGTGAAGAAAACAAAGAAAAATCACACAATGAGTGTACTAGATATTATGTAAGAAACTTGCAGCCTTTCAGTCTAATTTGTTGGTTTGTTTTCAGATAACATATAGGGCATGCACATGCATGAGAACTGCCAAGATGTTGTTTACTTTACCAGTAAATGTTATTATGTAGCTCATGAGACTTCTACCTAAACAGATCATAGCTCTACAGCAAAAAGAAGAAAATGAGAAGCAGGAGAGAAAGACATTTGAGTTGAATTGGACAAAATGGCAGCACAAACTTTCCCTTACATTGCAAAAATCAGACCTGATAAAATAGACATGCAGTAGACTTTCTTTGTGGCAACCTTTTTGTAAAAAAATAAAAATAAATTCAAATGGCACTGGCTTCTATGGTCAGATGAAACATAAAAAAAAGTTTTTTGGCAGCAAACCCAGCAGATGGATTTAGTACAAACAACACTCTAAAAAACACTGGGTTGGGTAAATATAGGACTGAACACATATGGGGTTAATTTTACCCAACAAATTGGGTTGTTTATTTAACCCATCATAATGTGTTGATTTAACCCAGCTAATGGGTTGATTCATTTTTATTATAATATAGCTTATTTTTTTACTTTATACATGAAATAATGTTTACAGATTAACTCAAATCCACTAAACTTTTGTAAAATACTCCACACAACCACTGGTTTGCATGATAACTTCCTTTATTTTCCTTTATTTATCATTTACAGCATTGTTTATCGTTTGTATGTATACATATTGCCTATTTTAACAAACATTAAAAGTAAATATTAAACATTAAACAGAAGTAATTCACGTGTAAACGACCAGTCTGTTATTCTGTTTCCACCGTATCTGAGCTGGCTCTCATGCCCAAGCTGGAGTCATGGTCGGTGTGAGTTGAATTACTGAAATGAACTTTTCCACGACATTCTAATTTATTGAGATGCACCTGTATGCTCATGGCTGAGACCGCCGCCCTGCGTTTTACTCATAGTCGAACTATACTGCCACTGCCTTCATAACCTGTCCAAAACAAACTACTCCACACAACTACTGATTTGCATGATAACTTCCTTTATTTTCCTTTATTTATATCATTTACAGCATTGTTTATATCGTTTTTAATATGTAGGCTATACATGTTACCTATTTAAACTTGTTTAACAAACATTAGATGTAAAAATGAAACATTAAACAGAAGTAATTCACGTGTAATCGACCAGTCTGTTATTCTGTTTCTACTGTAACGGCGCTTGTTCTCGTGCCCGAGCTGGAGTCGTGTTCGGAGGGGAGCTGCTAAAGGCTGGACAGCCGACCTGCGTTTCACTCTAGCCGAAACATGCTGTGACTCCATAACCTGGCCATAAACAAACAGTAAACAGCTCTGAGGACATATTTTAACATCCAAAGTTCTGTATCTTTATGAATAAAATCGTTTATTTTACGCAAAGCATCAGGCTTTTCCATCACGCGAAAAGACCGACGCGACACTCGTTTAGGTGATTCATACCACTCGCCTGTATGATGCTTTGCATAAAATTGAATGATAAACAGCACAGTAACAATTTTATAGATAAGAAAAATGTACACAAACCTGTATTTTACCGAAGAAATGCATCAATTCGATGGCGCTTAGAACTGTTCTCTCCAGAAGAGAAGGCAAAATCCTCGCTATAAATAACAACCGCTGGGTTACGTCTGACCCAGGATCTGTATTAAAACTACCCAAACATTGGGTTGTTATGTCTGACCCAGGAGCTGGGTAACACTAAAAAAACTACCCAAACATTGGGTTGTTATGTCTGACCCAGGAGCTGGGTAACACTAAAAAAACTACCCAAACATTGGGTTGTTATGTCTGACCCAGGAGCTGGGTAACACTAAAAAAACTACCCAAACATTGGGTTGTTATGTCTGACCCAGGAGCTGGGTAACACTAAAAAAACTACCCAAACATTGGGTTGTTACATTTGACCCAGGAGCTGGGTAACACAAAAACTACCCAAACACAGAAAAAATAACCCAAAAAAATGGCAGCATTTGGGTAAAAAAAAATAACCCAGGATTTTTTAGAGTGAAGGATAAAAAGTACCCCGTGCCTACGGTTAAATATACTGCTGGATCTTTAATGTTGTGGGCATGTTTTTCTGCCTGGACATCTTGTTCAGATGCATGGCATCATGGATTCTATCAAATATCAACATATAAAAAATCTAAACCTGACTGCCTCTGTTAGAAATCTTATAATGGGTCGTGGTTGGATCTTCAAGACAGTAATCCAAAACAAACATCAAAATTAACACAAAAATGTGTCACTGAGCACAAAACTAAGCTTCTGCCATGAACCTTCTGACCTGAACCCTACAGAAAATGAGTGAGGTGAACTGAAGAGAAGCACCACCAACATGGAGCTATGAATCTGAAGGATCTGTAAAGATTCTGTATAAAGGAATGGTCTCTGATCTCTTATCAGGTGTTCTCCAAACTCTTCAGGCATTATAGCAAAAAACATAGATGCTGTTATCTTGGGGAAAGGACGTTACAATAATTGAGTGCAAATAATTGTGGCCAACATGAACTAGAGAAAGCATTTATTTCACAGTGAGATTTTCTCCCCACTTTCAATTGTTTTACTTCAGTGATAGGTTAGAATGAATTTTTTGAATGAAAGATCAAAAGGATAAACAATGCAGATTTTTTTTCACAGCTGCCTTTGCTCATATTTACCAAGGGTGCCAACATTAGTGGAGGGCACAGTATTTGCAAATGTTCCCCACAACTAATGTGCTTAGTTTTGATGCTACAGTATATAAGAATTATTTCGATTTAATCTTGTATAGCAATATAAATAAGCAGTATGTTATAAGAACCAATGTAATAAACATTTCCATCTAGTAACATATATGTATTTCTCAACAGAATTAAGCTATAACTTGGACTAAAAGAAAACTAAAAAATACATTCAACAAATTCACTCAATTCAGGTTTAATTTTGCTTTTATATTCAATAACTCACTGCTTAACATTGACAGTAGTTCAGTGTACTGTTTCACAGAGTGTTTTAACCCATGTTGTCAGTGCAAACTCACTTTTCTTACAGAGCTCAAACTCCAGCAAACATTCCTCAAACATTACACCTTCCTTTAGCTTCAAATTACTCTAAACGGAGGGCACTTGACATAATAGCACAGCCTGACACATCAACCATTGCACTAAACACACCTGTTCATTAACTGCTCTAACTGCAGTTGTTTTGGAGCGGTGATCTCAGTTATTTAAGACACTTTTTGTTAAGTATGACCACAGACTTCAGATAGTTAGGTTAGTTTGCACTTTAGTTTGATAGGTATATATTTAGTCAATAACCAAAGAAGAGCTCCTTTGATTTTACTACTGGAGAAAAATTGGGTATTGTCATGGCTCAGTCAACAAGCAGATAAAAAAATAAAAAATAAAAATCTTAGTGCAGCATGTGGCTAAATGTGTCTATCTAGTGTTTGTTTCACATCGTTTGAATGCATCTATTCAACATCCTGTAAGATTGGACTTTATTCAGTGATTGGTCATTTGAATACTTTGGTTTCCAAACCATCTTAAGATATTTTTAATTATAATGACAGTAACTAAGGTGCAAAAAATTGCTATTGTGTCATTCTAAAGCTGCACTGTCAAAAAAATCTGTTGGTCTCATTGAGGAGGCATCTGAAGGGGGGGGGGACACAAATACACACAAAATATGAAAAAAAAAATCATAATTAGCGGCCCAAAGTGTCCATCAAGGGTCACTGGGCAGCATCTTAAAGCACATTTCTTTCTTAAAAAAAAAAATAAAGATCAGTAAAACAATCCCATTAAAAGTGCAAATTCTCATTAAAAGAAACATTTTCAAAAAGATAAAAATCAGTTGTGTGCGATGATACAGAATTCCCCACGGTCTGATTCTTTTGTGCAAAGTGTAGTCCATCTAAAATATGTCTTCAGTGGCTCACAAGTTCATGTTCCTACTGTCTGAAGTAACACACATCATCCATGGCTGCTGTGATTCTGTGAGAATGGACAGATGAGAGAGTTAAATAAACATTCTGCAACAAAACTTTACATACCTCACTATCGTGGGCAGGGGGCGCTATTTATTATGCAATCACACTTTGCAGCTTTTATAGTTCATTGTTAAAAAAAATGTAGACATCATTTGTCCTGGCCAAATTGCCGCCACTGGCCCTTGCCAATCATGGCCTCCTAATAATCCCCATTCATTGAATTGGCTCTATGACTCTCTCTCCTCTCCACCTGTAGCTGGTGTGTGGTGAGCACACTGGCGCCTTGTACTGTGGCTGCTGCAGCATCATCCAAGTGGATGCTGCACACTGGTGGTGGTTGAGGAGAGATCCCCCACATGATTGTAAAGCGCTTTGGGTGTACAGCAATACACAATAAAGCGCTATATAAATGCATCATTCATTCATTCATTCATTATCTAGAGAAAATGCATAAAATGTGTCTTTACCTCTGGGCCTGGTATCCTCCCTGACACAGGTTTACTAAAGCATACAGGTGTCTCAGAGCATATTCATACTGCAATAAGAGAGAAGAGATGTCACACACACAGCAAAGCACAAGTAAATCATGCAGTTGAAAGAGAACAAGGACTGTTCATACCTCCTGCTGGTGCCAGTTGAAGCAGTGTTTCTTGTAGTGCTTGACAGCAGTTTTATAACATTCATACTCTGTGAGTTCTTCACGTCCTTCCAGGTAATCCTGCACTTCCTCGTTCTCCTGCACCACATGCTCTACGATCTTACGCATGGTATTACCAAGCAGCTCCCGCACCTACACACACAAACAAACAAACATCAAATCCATTATAATATGATCATCTTGACTGAAATCTATTTCACACACATCACTTACAGTATATGTTACATACACTAACATTTAAAAGTTTGGGGTCAGTAAGATTTAAGTTTTTGAAAGTAGTATTTATGCTCACCAAGGCTTAGTTTATTTGATCAAAAACACTTTTAATCTGCAATTTTGTTTATTTAAATACATTTTTAAAAAGTAAATAATTTCTGTGATGCTAATGAACAATCTTCAGCAGCCATTACAACAGTCATCAGCGTCACATGAGCCTTCAAAAATTATTCTAATTGCTGATCTGGTGCTCGAGAAACCTTTCTTATGATTATGAACATCAACGTTGAAATCGGTTGTGCTGCTTAATATTTTTGTGGAATTCATAATACTTTTTCAGGATTCTTTATTTAATAGAAAGTTCAAAAGAACATCACTTATTTTAAATGCAAATCTTTTGTGACATTATAAATGTCTTTACTGTCAGTTGATCATTTTAATGCATCCTTGCTGAATAAAAGGATTTATTTAATAAAAACAGCTTACCAAATTTTTGAACAATGAATTAACTTTTAACACTTAAAATAAATGAATAAATAATTCTCTGTTTAAATTTAAAATTAATCTGTTTAAATCTGTTTAAAAAGCAGTGCTTCAAACCTGTAGATGTTCATGGATTTCTTTCATGTAACCGACAACAGCATTAAAGTCATTGGTCTTCTGGAGTTTTCTCTTCATGATTGCAAGGGGCACATCAGGGCTGCTCACGAGGTCATGTTCAGTAATCACAGGCAACGACACAGGCTCGGGTGCCTTATCAAGACCTTTCGAATTACCCTGGAACGCAACCACCTTCATGTGGGACAGCGTCTAAAACACAAACAAACCAACAGAGTTACATCTGGCAAGCACAGGCATGCAGACAGAACTCAGAACAGCATTTATGCTTTTATTAAACACTTCCTTGTCAATAAAGTGCACATGACTATGAACGGAAACTTTCCAAACTAGCCAGGAATGTGAGACATTTAGCTATTTAGTAATGAATTACTTTGCAGCACAGATAATTGAGCCCTCACTAATGCTGATCAACCTTGCAATTGGTGCTTGGTAGTGTAAAGACAGTGTGCTTTTTCTTAATGCATGTGCTAATTTTTAATATTTACTAAATGTCTTTTACATCTTAGACAGTGTAAGTGTATTACCTTGTTTCCATACTGCATCACATGGCTGGTGTTGGTTTTGGTCTTTACGATCTTGAACTGTTTGGCCAAAGTCTCTTTGCTCAGATCCTCCTAAAGAAACAAACACACAACATCATTTAAAACACCTTTCCATTGTCTGGTCTGCATGACTCCAGATTCTTTCTGGATGTCTGTATTCAGGGTTGTGAGATGCTCTGCTATCAATATGATCAGACTGCTCATGCTGAATAAATGCTCTTCTTTTCTAACTTTCTTAAATCTGGACCTAAACAAAGTTCTCTGTCAGATGTGTGTACTAACCACATCGGAGTCTTCCATCCAGTTGACGCTGTACCAGTCTCCCAGGTAGGTGTCTCTGGCCTCATCATAGTAACAGGCATATGAGGACTCGTCAGGGTTGGCAGCGGTGGTAGCATAGACTGAGATACAAAGAGAAAGTAGACACAGGTTATATGTATGGTATTATTTACACACAGCAGCATGTATGATGGTGTTAAAGAAACACTCACCATTAATGTCAACCGGCAGAGGCGTCATCATAGAGCCAGATTCACAGGCCTCAACATAAAACACCATCTATGTGTGCGCGAAAGGATTTATTAAAAAAACTAAATCTTTGAAAAAAAAAAAATAATAATTATTGTATCATATGAGCAAATACATGTAACAGTCACCTTCTTGTATTTGTTGTTTTGGTGCATGTACTTGATGGTTTCCATCAGGTCCTCTACATGAAGCTAAAAACAGAGAAAAGTAGAAGAATGATTTACTGCAAGTTTCTATAGATGAAAGCCACCTATGAGGTACTTACAACATTCCCATTAATGTATAAACATGTCACTCATAAGGAAGTTAAGCAATAACTCCCCCACCCGATGATCATGCACAATTACTGGAAAAGTTGTCAGTGCAGCAAGTTGACAATGCGACTCAGCTAAACCTGCTGTGAGTTAAATGTGTTACTCATTATATGAGATCTTTCTATGTCAGCTGACCTACTTCAGGCGTATCTTCAGAGGCGGATGAAAAAACATCTGGGATTTTTTGTTTGTTTGTTTAAATTAATAC
The DNA here is from genome assembly GCF_001515605.1 of Sinocyclocheilus anshuiensis. NCBI lineage: Eukaryota > Metazoa > Chordata > Actinopteri > Cypriniformes > Cyprinidae > Sinocyclocheilus > Sinocyclocheilus anshuiensis. The sequence goes on along the minus strand of NW_015548240.1, from coordinate 858,147 downwards.
ATATATATTTTTTCAAATAAACTATTTACTTATGTTGATTTTATAATTTGTAATGAAACTAGAAAAATATATAGAATAGAATCATTTACACTAGTGGTCTTAGACTTTTGGAAAGAACGGTGTAGTGTGCGTAAAAAGGATCTGAAAGGATCTGACTCAGCTAGATGACCGCAGGAAGCAGAAAGTGCTTACATCATCATTAGGGAAGGCCAGCAGACCTGGGGCTCCATGATCAGTGAAATACACAAACACATGATCATTTGGACCGCTGCCAGGAAAAAGAAGAATTAAAAAATGCACTGAGAAATTAAAGTATATAATAAGACCAGTTTTTCCACATATCTGACTCAACATGCACAAACAGAGACAAAAGAGACTGAGATTTCACAGGAACTGAGGGCAAAAAATGTAATAAGACACTAAAATCTACTAAAAGCTTATTTACATTTCAACAACATGCTAATGACGTCTAACCCCCTCTGTTTTTATGGGACCTTGCCTTTTCAGCACTTTTCCAGAGCCTCCCTTCACACTGGCAGCATCACCTTTCAACACCGCCAGGAAGTTCTGAGGAGTCACGTCCTATATAACAAACACACAACATTATTAAATGGATGGCAAACACACCACTTACTACTTCAAATCTCAGATTCAGAGGTGCACGTATTGACTCACATCACCAGTGTAGTCCTTCAGCACTCCTTTGTAAACATCTGATCCATTGGGTCTGTTTATGATCACTCCTGGAGTAGGGTTACTGGACACACACAAAAACATGGTCATATGAACCTCTGTACTGAAAAGGCTTTTGGTTTTTAATGAGCAAAACTGGCAAATTGATTCTTAAAAGCATAAATATAAAAAGACCACAAACAATAATAAAAAGACCTCTTTCTTCTCAACTTATCAAACACAGGTTAAAATTTAACCCCTAAACCATGTGACTAAGCCAACTATCAGATAACACATCGCTTTCTTTCATTGTTTAATTCAGCCGCAACACCTGACCTACATATGAATTTATAAAAAAGCCACTAAAGCAATAACTGTCAAGCTGTGCAACTTCCAATAAAAATATAGGCCTAAAGGTTAAAATGTGTGTGTGTGTATGTGTATGTGTATGTGTATGTGTATATATATATATATATATATATATATATATATATAT
>NW_015548240.1:843567-856910 GCF_001515605.1 Sinocyclocheilus anshuiensis | reverse complement strand
TGTGTATGTGTGTGTGTGTGTGTATGTGTATATATATATATATATATATATATATATATATATATATATGGTCCAAATATAGATTTTATTAATATTATACTCTTATATAGACATAGGCTCCATTAGGTTTATGGACCCTAAAAAGAAGGATACACTCCATATACATTCATGACACAAACATCGTAAATGCCAGCCACTATCACGACCATGAGAGAAAAACCTGACAAGTTACAATTCATGCATTTTTCCTGTTGGCAGACTAAGTCTTGGTGGTTAAATTAGATACGTGTGACATCTGCAAAGGAACTGACTCAAAGCTTTGTTTCTGTATGCGTGTGTGCGCGTCCATGCATGTGGTGGAGCTAAATAATTTTTTATGTCTGCTTTTGGAAGTCAACACTTTACCAAAACGATTTAGGGGAAGTGCTCATATTGATGATCGTGAGAAATTACCCAGATATTGCTTTTTAAATATCTGAAACAGCTAACAGCACATTTTCTACAGTCTGAGGCAATGAGGGTAAAGTGCTTGTTCTTCTATCACTATTGCATTTGAGCAAAGTTACTCCAGGTCATGAATCATTTCTTACTAGGCTTGATCCAATATCTCTTGGTTTACCAGACCAAATCTCACTATACCAGTGGTTCTCAACCAAAGCCCATGGTCAGCAAACTTCCAAGGGGGGTCCAATAAATCTTAAAATTATTTACTGTAAATTGTTAATATACTTAAAATTAAAATCTTAACATGCTAAAAGAACACTAAAATGAAGATGTACAAGATCAAACTGACATAACATATTGATTTGAATTAAAACAGAAGTACAAGAGATACATTTAAGCTTTGAATATTGTTTTTGACAAACTGAGGGCCTTGGAGTCAAAAAGGTTGAGATCCACTACACTATACTAGTTTGTTTAAATAATAGAAGTCATACTCACTCAGAGCTCTGAGCAAGATCGTCATACATCATCACCACAATCTGCTCATCGGGAATTCCGTTCTTATGGACAATCTGGTACGCATGGCACACGTCGGCCTTTACACAAACATGAATACAACAGAATAAATACTTCAGATATGACAACTGACTAACAGTTTGGAAAAAACCCATGTACTTTCTCCACCTCAAAGATCAGTTCCACACTCACCTGGTGTCTGTAATTGTACCAGCCATTTGAACCAGCCACAATGACGACCCAGTGCTTCCCATTTTCTGGCTGCTCGGCAGGAAAACCACTCACTACCAGCCCCAGGCTCAGGGCAAGACCTAAAACTGCTACTGTCTGTGGGCTCATCTTCACAATCTACCGGGAACAGAGATGCAAAATAATCAGAGAAAAACACCATGCATGCTATTAGAAGTTTAAAGATTGTAAACTTGTATTTGTCATACTACAAAAAGTACTTAATTTGATGACTTTCATTTTGCTAATAATATAATATACATGTATATTATAATATGGGTATATTGCAAATACCCATTACACTTTTTTATAATTTTTTTCACTAAGCCTTTATAGTTATGCAAATAAAGCAGTGATGACTTTATCACGTCCTATATAAAGTCTGTTTACAGTAAGGCAGAATATAGGTGTTCTTTTGAGTTATTTTATCAAAAGCTTCCCATTACTTTGAACATTTCATATTTACAAAAATCAACCGTAGTTAATTCATATAGCTATTATTACTACTATAAAACCATAATAAATCTTCAAACAGAAAAAATATATAATTTTGTTAAATGTCTAATTTTAGATGATAATGGTATCAAATGCTACATTTAATTGTGGTAATAAATTACTGTTAAAAACTTTAAAAATGACTGTTTACTATGGTATATTTTTGTAAGTGGTCTCGTAATCATCCTATAAACATAAAATGACATCAGATTAAAATAAAAACAACAAGCCATAGGTGGATTTAAACTGTACTCCTGTTAGCTGAAGACCGTATTTACCCTGGAGTTGATTAATTATACAAACCACAACCAAACAAAATAAGCAGGATTATTATAAAATAAAAATATAAGTAGTTTCTTTGCCCTTACCCGTTCTGTACGCGCTGCCCGAGCTGCCTGTACTGGAGCTACGAGACGCTTTATTACAAACAGCGCTACGAGGACGCATGTGTAGCAGCCAATCAGCGCAAACGGACTCCATGCGCCATCCAATCAGCTCAACACGCCTCAGTGCAGCATCCAATCACCTTTCACCCCTGGGCGGAGCCTCAACGGACCGCCTGACTAGTCGGTCATGTGCAACGAGTTGACTGAAAACAAAACAAAAAGAGAGGATGCTTTTCAGAAGAAGTATAGAAGTAGAGTAATGCATTGAAGTGGTCTGCCACTTGACAAGGAAAGTCTAACCGTTATGAAGTTCAGGGGAAATGCCTCAGCTCTTTTAGGGGATTTAATAATTGGTTAGAAAAAGTTTATTAATCATTTCTTGCTGAGCATCATACATACCTGCCCTTCATTTTTTTTACTATCTGGGCAGAATATAATCGAGCACATGATCAGGTCATCCGTTTGTCATATGACTGCTGCACCCACGCATAATTTTATAGCTGGGCTGGTCTCACCTGTGTTGTTTTTACAGGTGTAATATAAATCAGGAACAGAGCATGTGTTGATATATCTGTAAGCAGCCATCAGATCAGTCTATAATGAACTGTAGCTAATACTGGTAAATTCCTTCTACGTAATTTACTAATACTGATTCTCTATTTTTAGGCAAGCTTTTTTTTTTTTGAGACAATAATTTAATTATGAATTACACCTGTAAAACTCGAAATTATCGTTAATAATGCTATATTTAACTTGGATGACAAGAACCTCTCGGTTCTGGAACTCACAGATCGCTGTGAAACCTTTGACACCAAATGGGCGTTTTATCTTAGCATGAATTTATTACACAAGTATTAAAGTCCCTCTAATATTAGAATTCACTGTAAACTCTTCAGCAGGTGTACATGTCTGTTGATAGCCACATGCAAGCTTTTTCCTCAAAAAGTCCCCTCAAAATTGTAATAGATTTTCATATATGATCTCTGATTCCTATTATCAGAGACTCCATGATAGTCTAAGCTATTTTAAGATCATAAGGAAAAAAAAAATACATCACCTAGCATGTTTTGCTCAAGAAAAGCTGACAAAACCTGACTAATATTTTGAACATGAATTTCTAATAACTTTCATTACAATCTCCTAATACTTTCACTTTTTCTAAATTCTAAACTCAGTTCTCCTTGCCATATTTCAGCTTGGCACAGCAGTAAACTACACATCCAAAATGCACAAACACTGCCAAATCACCTCATACACGTCTCAATTCAAGTCATTCGTCCATAACAATCACAAAGTTTGTCACCCAACAAACACACTTTGTCAAATATATAAACATTTATCAAAGCTTCATGACATCTGTAACTATTAACTAATGCTGCTGTTTTTTTTAAAGTATTTTTAATAATGCTTCTTAGTTATATATAATGTACGTTACCAATATCCAATAAAGAAAAAGTAAATATCAAGAAGAAAACGCTACTCCACAATCAGGACTTGTCTATAGTTTGTTATATTATGACATTACTGAGGAAATTCAGATGTTTCCTTCTGTCAATATGAGAGTACCTAAGTATAACAGGACACCAGTTAAACAGGTTTAGCACATTGTGAAAAGTAACATTTTCCCAAAAGCTCTTTATTTTTTTCTTCTATTTTAAGATATCAGTTTTATTTATTAAGTGCTTTTCTTTATCTTAAACACATTGTACCGATATACATATTATGCCAGTGATCACAGCCAAAGCAGTGAATAACAGCACTTCAGTATCAGTATAAAAAACATTTCCTTGTTAACCAGTCAGTGGTTTGTGTCGTCTCATGGCTATTTGAAAGGGCAGCAACCTTCGTCCCCAAATCACATGAATATGAGTTCATGCCCTAGATGCACTTCATTTCATCCTTCTCATAAAAGAACACCATCAGTCACTCGGGAGCAGGAATAAATAATATTTATGCATTGTCTTTATTTGTCCTGTAAATGAAAAACAATATAACAAAATGTAAATACAGTAATAAATATTCAAAGCCAAATCTTTTTACAGACACATTTATATATTCATACATAACTACATGTGGTTAAAAAACCACTTCTGTCCTCAAGCTAAAGAAAAACTGTCAAAACGGCAGAAACGAATGTGTCAATGATTTCGCATTTTGCATTCCAAAGGCATCGGTAACCATGGCGATTCAAACCGTGAAGGAATAAATAATGTCTGATCTTAGAAAGTAGTGCACAGCTGCAAATCAAAAACAAAACAAATCATAGTGCAAGTTAAAGTTTCTCATAACACCTCTCTGTTATCAAATGGATCCTCAACAAAATGAACGAGGATGAAGAGTAAGGATGCTCTGTATCAGAAGCACCTGCTTCCTTTTTATCATCATCATCATCCTCACCGTGATCATCTGTCTTGGCAGCTAGTAAAACACAGTCTGTCACATGATTCACTGCATGTCCAGGGCAGCACTGTGCACCTGACTTAATTGGGCAGAAATACAAAATAAAACGTAATTATAGCTGTAATAAAAAACTCTTCTCTGCGTGTACATCAAGCTCGGTTGTAGTGTTCCCTGTGAGTTTGCATGTGTTTACAGACAGCTGATGAGATGCATAGAACCTAAAAAACAGAACGAAACTGCAGCTACTCGTAAAGGAGAGAGAAAGAGAGAAGAGTTTACAGGAGCTGATCTCTCATGCAGCATATCTGAGGACCACAGAGCAAGGCAGCTTTCTGTCCAGATTTGAGCAAATGTGCTTCTTGCAGCATGTGTGAGTGTGTATGTTCTCCATTTGCACGATTCCCTGGCTTCCTGCGCCCTGATCAGCAGCTGGAAGTGAGTGTGGCCTCATTCTTCCTCTGGCCTGACATTAGACGAGTGCATCCTCACACTTCTGCCCCCAGTTCAATCACTCCCGTCTCTATAATGGGAACCAATTTATCATCCACCTGGACCAGCAGGATGGTCTTATCAATGTGAGACCGACTAACCGGATCACGACTGCAAGGCACCCAACGATGAACCACCTATGGAGAGAGAGTAAGCAGTGGGAAATTAGGATATAGGGTGAATTTGGGTGAAAAATTCTCAACTGTCATTTAAAAATATATAAAAAGTCCTATAAAAAAAAAAAATATATATATTTTCCTATTTTTCTTTTTATTTCGATGTGAAATATGACCTGGACTGTGAATATGTTCTTTGATAGGTTTCATCTGACTCAACCAACAAATAATGATCAAAATAGAACCAGATTATTCAATTATCATGCATTTTGAAAATCATCTGTCCCGTGAATCTCCAACTAAAATGGGCTCAGGAAAACTACAGAGACATCTAATGACATCCTTAATCATTGGATGATGCAGCGAAATGTGTGTGACCCATACAGAAATGTAATATGATACATAATATGACGGTAATATATGTTTTATTTATATATGCAGCTTTATTAAAACAACAAAAATCTGTTAATAGTATAATTTTGTAATAAATGCATTTAAAACATTTATTACAAAAACATATAAACTACTGATTTTTGTATGTATGTTGTTTTAATAAAGCATATATAATATAAAATGTATTACTGATATATGGTTGCTATATGAGCACTATCACACCGGCTCTATATCAGCATGATGTATAATGTATATATGTACATATATTACATTTGTCTATGGGGACTGTGCTGTTTTAGGTTTCTTTAAAAAAAAAACATATTTGTATTTAGCTTTAATTTATTTTTAATTCTGTCCTAGTAATTGTAGTACTCCAACTTAAATTAACTTATTTTAGTTAGATGCCAAGACAACATTTCTAATTTGATCTTTTTTAGGGTTTTCATTTGATATTTATATTTTATTTCAATTACAATAATTTTACTTCATTTCAATTACAAAAATGATTTTTAAAAGTTTCAGTTAAATGTGATGCACTCACGTGACCCTCCATGCCTTCTAAGGGACTCCAGTCCCTCCAAAAGTTGCGTCCAGATCTCAGTCTCATGCTCTCATCTGGCCACACCAGCTCCTTCCTCTTGGGATGATTCATTACATCCAACACCTGACTCACATCCACAATCTACACAAATGCATATGCTTCATTATTATAACAAATTTCACACAATTAAGATCTGTGATCTGTGATCAAATTACAAGAAAGCCAGACACTCACCTGCACCCTGTAGGAGATGTCGTCCCTTCTCAGACAGGAGAGCGAGGGATTGTGATGATGATGGTGGATGTAGTGAAGATGATAGTGGGGGTGAGGATGGATGTCCGTCCCCAGCCCTAAGGCTTCGTTTCCCAGCAGGCTGGCGAGCGTGTGGGCGTGTCGTTTGCAGGGCGGAATGGAGTGGGCTGAGAGGGAGCTGGAGGGGCCGGGTGGGTCGGGGTTGGCGGCCGAGGTGTTGGTGCCCAGCCGGAGTTGGAGGGAGGTGGGCAGCGTGCGGAGAGAGAGCTGGCTGCTGGAAGAACGTCTGCAGGGCTCCAGACCCGTCACAGACGTGCGGAGTGAAGACTGGCGGCTGCTGCTGTGACGATACGAGGACGACTGACTGACGACAGACGCACGAGCAGGAGACTGACGAACCAAACCAGACTGCACTGACTGAGAACTCTGACTCGTACCTGAAGAGACAGAGAGAGACTGTAGGTTACTTTCTTATCTATCTATCTATCTATCTATCTATCAATTCATCCATCCGTTTATCTCTTTATCTATCTATTTGTTAATCTCTTTTATCTATCCATTTGTTCATCTATCCATCCATTTTATCTATCCGTCCATGTATCTATTCTTTAAATCTATCATCATCTATCTCTTTTTATCTATCTTTCAATCCATTTATCTATCTTTTTATCCATTCTTCAATCTATCCATCAATCCATTTATCTAGCCATCCATTCATCTATCTTTTAATCTATCCATCATCCTTTAATCTGTTTAACTACATTTTTATCCATGCATCCATCCATCAGTCTCTCCATTAATCTATTTATCTATCCATCAGTCCATCCACACCTCCCTCTGCTTATCGATCTTTTAATCTATCATCCATCTATTTATCTTTTTATTCTATACATCCATCCATTCATCTTTTTATCTATCATCCATCCATTTATTTATATTATTTATTTACTTATTTATTATTTATCCATCCATCATTCTATCCTTCAGTCCATTTATCTATCTTTTCATCCATCCATCAGTCTATCCATCACTCCATTCATCATCCACGCATCTATCCATCCATCCATCTTACTATCTTTTTACCCATCCATTCATCCATCCACATGTCTGTCCTACAAGATTTAAATTAGGCCTAACTTTTCATAACATTTTGTCATGCCAACATGCAATGCTTGTTTTGATTAACTTGGCCAAGTATGGTGACCCATACTCGGAATTAGTGCTCTGCATTTACCCATCCAAAGTGCACACACACAGCAGTGAACACACACACACCGTGAACACACACCTGGAGCAGTGGGCAGCCATTTATGCTGCGGCGCCCGGGGAGCAGTTGGGGGTTCGGTGCCTTGCTCAAGGGCACCTCAGTCGTGGTATTGAAGGTGGGAGAGAGTGCTGTACATTCACTCCCCCCACCTACAATCCCTGCCGGTACGAGACTCGAACCCGCAACCTTTGGGTTACGAGTCCGAATCTCTAACCATTAGGCCACGACTTCCCCCAATAAACATATATTATACCCATAAAGAGTCATGTTAACCCTAAAAACTCTGATAAAGTATCTGCAAATATTAACCAGGTAAGACCTCATTACAATACAAAATACATCATATTTATATGCAAATTACACAGTAAACATGTGTTCAACCAGTAAGTGATGTCTTAGCACTAACGGTGTGTTTACCCAGAGAATGAGGTGTGTAAGAGTGCAGCACTGTGGGTCCTGAGCTGTGCTGGGAATCACTCGCTGCTGTCCCAGAATTCCCACTGCCACACGACAAGCCACCCGCATCACAATCTTCAACATTCCCGCCACTGTTACAGCCAGCGCCACAACCCTTACGCAGTCTGCAGTGAGAGAGATAAGCAGTGTTAGTATGACAATCATAACATGTCCATTCTCGTTCATTCAACCACACACACACACACACCTGTGCCACGTGTTGACGATAAAGTTTCGTATGTTGGCGATGCTGATTGGTCCTCCCAGTATGTGTCCCAGCTGGGGGTGTGTATTACAGTAAGATGTTGTCAGAGGCGAGACATAGATGGGATATCCGATTGGCTGGTCGCATGAAGAGTTGATCATATTGCGTAGTGCTTGCTTGGCATTCTGGATACTTCCACGCTCCGGGTTTCGGTTCCGCAAAAACACCAATTCCTGTTGCTGTCCCGCCCACAGGCCGCGCACACACTCCTTATTCACCTAAGAACATGCACACATGAAAAATAATTTATATGCTAATAAAATAAGTTCTTTACCCTGTCAGTCTGCTTTCTTCCATTTGATCCCGTCTTTTTGTCCTCGCTCACCTTTATGACCCTGAAGCTGAGGTAGCGTCTGTTAAGCATGATGATCTTGTATTCATTGGTCCCTTCGTCCAACACGTGTCTGAGGGCGAGCAGAGAGGGAGAGTTGGACAGGACAGCGCTGCGCCAGGCTGGGTCGCCCTCGTGAGCTATCACCAGTGTCTGTTCGTGTGAAGAAATCGCCTCAAACAACACCGATGATTCCTCATACTCATCAGGGGAGGTGAAGTGATCCTGCAGAGAGAGTTTAAATGTGGTTAAAATATACCCAAAAAGCATAAAATAATAAAAGTCACATTTGATGTGACAGAGAACAGATGACATTAAGTCTCGCACACAAATGTGTCTCACCTGGTGCAGTTTAAGAGACATGCGAATTCCAGGGACAACAACCTTCCTCAGCAGTTCCATGTCAGTAAAGATCCATTCGTCTCTTACAGATGAGATCCGGAAATCTCCCTTAAACAAGGCATGCAGCCCATACAGGAAAGACTCCAGATTACTGTAACACAAACACACACCATCAGAACAAACAAACCGCAAAAAATGTCTTCATAACAAGCTTCATGGAAAAACTCCAGCAGAGTAAAGGATTTTGCTCCCCCACCTGGACATATGGTGAGATGCAGTTCCCAGAGCTCTTCTTCCCAAAACACACAGACCGTAACACAGCAAAACCAACGCAGAGTCTTTCTCACTGTCCAGTGGCTGAAAGAAATAAACAAAGAGATGGCAGGAAGGTAAAACGTTTTTTTTACAAACACTACAGCTTCTAAGAGAAATTAATACAACAATATGCATTAAATGACGAGTGACATTTTTTTTAAACTACTACTACTACTACTACTACTAAGACAATTAAATGCTGTTCTTTCAAACTTTCTAATGATAAATAAATCCTAAAAATCCTTAAAACGTATCACAAAAAATATTAAGCAGCACAAATTAAATGTTTCTTGAGCTCCAAATCAGCATATTAGAATGAGTTCTGAAGGATCATGTGACACTGAAGACTGGAGTAATGATGCTGAAAATTCAGCTTTGCATCACAGGAATAAATAACATTATTTATATTAAAATAGAAAACATACTTTACATTGCAATAATATTTTACAGTATTACTGTTTGTATTGTACTTTTTTATCACATAAATGCAGTTTTGGGGAGTATAAAAAACTTATTTTGTTAAAAAACATTTAAAAAAAATGAGCACGCATTTACCTTCTCTCTCTGTGAGTTGCAGTACTGGATCCAGCTGAGGTAGACAGAGCAGAAACTGTCTCTGGAGATTCCAGCCAGTCTGTGGTCATAGTCTTCATCAATATTGGGGTTAAAAGTCGGATCTAGGTCAACATAGTTTCGCTCTCCGCAGCTCTTCAAGCCCTCAAGAAGGGCTTCGTTCTCCAGCCACTCCTCCAGTTTAGGAGATGCAATGACATAGTAAATGATGCCCTACAAACATATAAACACAGAAATAATAAATAAATTATTTTTAAAAATTTCAGGACATTATTATTATTATTTTTTATTTTTTAATCTCACCTAGCCAGTTATCAAAATAGCAGTTTGGAACAGGATTGGAAAATTTGTCTGCTGACCTTAACGTAGTAGGTGGTGAGGATTCGCCGCAGATCAAACACCTGCAGCATAGATGCGGCACTGTTATCAGTGATGCTGTAGCCCTCCAGGGCGTATTTAGTGACCAGAACCTCCCAGGCCAACCAGCGCTGCCCGAATGCAGAATTAAAGGACAGCAGATGGGGGAGATGACCAGGCTCACAGCAACAACAGCTTTCATCTTCTTCAACTCCCTCTGTTATCGCCTCCACCTCCCTCTGCTGGCAATACGTCCCTGAGATAGAGAGAAGAAAGAAATGAGACAGAACATTTTAACTAGACTCGTATATAACTCAGTAATAACTCATTTAAAATGTTATATGATCCCTGGAAATACAAAGGGCTGTCTTAGCTACACTGCATTGAAGATATGTAAATGATCTCTATTATTGATTAGAGATCAATACCCCCACCTAGTTGCTGAATACTAAACAGGCATTGTAAATCTTACTAATGTTACTAATTGATTTCTGAATGACCTGTTTTTGAGGCTTAATTTCTACAAACGGTTTTGGTGGACTGGGGAGAAAGCTTTAATTTATACATTTAGAGTACAGTGAGCCATTATATTTAAAAAGAGCACGCAAAATCCAGTTTTTCCATAATGTTACATTTTCAAGAACTATAACGGTCAGAATTTACACTGATGTTCAAAAGTTTGGGGTCTGTAATCCATTTTCATGTTTTTGAAAATGTTTTTGGTCACCATTTTTTGACCAATATACAGTAAAAACAGTAATTCTGTAAAATATGTTTACATTTTAAAACGATTGTCTTCTATTTGAAAATATTTAAAAAAAATGTGATTTATTCCTGTGATGGCAAATCTGGATTTTCAGCAGCCATTACTTCAGTTTGCAGTGTCACATGATCCTTCACAAATCATTCTAATATGTCAATTTCATGCTCAAGAAACATAACATTGTGGAAATTGTGATACATTTTTTCAGGATTTTTTAATGAATAGAAAGTTCACATGAATAGAACAGAATTTGTTTGAAATAGTAACATTAAGCTTTTGCAACAAATATCTTTACTTTCATTTTTGATCAATTTAATGCATCTATGCTGAATAAAAGTATTCATTTCTTTCATAAAAATCGTACTGACACCAGACTTTTGAATGGTATAGTGTAACTATTTGATTTATTGTTTGTTTCTTTTTCTCTTCCTCTCCTCACCTCTAAACTCAAGTCCTCTGAGCTGGAAAGTGATGAGGCCATTGCCGATCTCAACAAGGTGAACGAGAGCGTTGAGGTAATCAGATGCCAGGATGAAGCAGTCTCCGGTGCTGTAGTTTCCCCAGCGGCCCAGCTGCAGGTCTCCACACAGAGAATGCTGCAGGGACCGCGTCAAATGCTCATAGAAGATGGAGTTCAGGTTATTATCATCTGAACCTGACAACATGAGAGATGAGATGTCTGTAAAACAAAACTAGTCCACCATGGGCAAATGACAAATGATTTTTCATTTACAACAGATAATGTATCTAGTCGTACCTGGGTTTCTGTCAAGCTGCGAAGCAAGTCTAGTGTTGGAGTGATCGACCCACTTAGTACTGAAACACAAAAATTAAATTAACAATCTCATAAATGTTTTGTGGGCTGCGCTAAAAAAGGCCAAAGGAAATTGGAGATACTGATATTCAAGAGCGTCTTACTTGTATTCTCTCTCCCAGAAGCGCACAGGTCGTACGTAGGAACTGATGAAAATGGCACTGCCAAGAAAAGGGTTTAATGGAGTGGAGAACACAGCAGACACAATGGCCTGTACAAACAACATGGCAGAGTCTGGAGGGGGCGGAGTCAAGGAAGAACAGAGAGAATCACAAAGACACCCGAATTTGACAAAGCCTATGAAATATGTTAAATCTGGAACACGATGTGTGTTTAGGATACGTGGCACTGCAAACGGCTGGGCAAAGGCATGGAAGGCAGAGCCCCAGGTAATCTGCCACGGTGCGATGTAGGTATATACAAACTTCAACTTATAAAAGAGCTCCCATAACTACAAAAGACAACATATCACACAGTTATATAATATACATTTTGTACAGTATCTGAAAAACAACAATTTAAAATGTAAGAGAAGCAGAGAGGGGTAGTATGATCTTAAGGGGTTTGTTTACGATTTTAGATTACACTGCTTAATATGGCTTTTTGCATAAACAGGGTTTCTGCAGACATGAACAAGTTAAATTTAAACAAGTTAAAGACCTTTTTAATACCACCTTATATGGAATTTAAGACCTAAACCTGTAATGGAAATACACATTTTATTACATACATATATGTAATATTTAATGTGTATAAATTAAAAAGAAAACAAAATGTCATTGCTGTAATAAATGACATTACTACGATATACAGTGAACTTTTCATGTCAGCAGACAATATTCCATACAAAATATCCCTGCAAAATAACTGCATCACTGAGATGTTTGGTGCATCACTGAGATTTTTGGTGGAGTAAACAATTTATTCTTAAGCAATATTTTCATCAGTGTTCTATCAGCTTTTTCATACTTAAATCTGCATATTTACCTTTACAAAGGCCTATTTTTAACCTTTTTAGATGTATGCATCATCTTACATATCAAATGATTACATTTTATCAATAAATTAAATATACACTACAGGGCTGCTACCAGTAAGATTAAATAATTTACACTGCAAATAACAATAATTACAACTGCAATAAATAATGTTATGAGATTAATGTTTTAAATGCATTTATGAGTATACAAATAAGAAATGTTGAGGGGAAAAATGCATACTTTTCAACATACTTCTCAACTAAACTACCAGTAAGTGGCGGTAAGTCACTTAATGAGTGAGTCATTGAGTCATTCATTCAACTGATTGAGTGTGTTATCATGCTTTTATCTTAAGGACTTTCGTGGACAGCTGACTCTTAAAGTTTTTGATTAGAAAAGAAATTAATTTTTGAAAGAAATTAATCTTTTCCAATAAGTTTAAATTGATTTTTACCTTTTATGGGCATTTTACCTTTATAAAGCCATTTTTCTATAAGTGTGCATCATCTTTTGAGTCAAATTCTTACATTTAATCAGTAAATAAGAATAAGACATTTGGGCTGTTACCAAGCAAATGAAATCAGTATCAACAAAATTCATCTTTGCAATCCAGACATAAG
>NW_015548240.1:842775-843361 GCF_001515605.1 Sinocyclocheilus anshuiensis | reverse complement strand
AGAGACGCAAAACAGCGCTGTGGCTTTGTTTGGAATTATTTTTGTTGGCGAAATAGTGCAAAAACAGGCAATATGGCATCTAAAACGTAAGTCTCTTAATAAAACTTCTAATTTATTGAACTGTTGTAAAAATCAGTATCACATGTGTATATGGTAATTTTTGGAGAAAAAAAGGCACTCTTCCATGTGAACTTGATTAACTATATGAAGAGGTTTTTTTGCGTTGTGAGAATATTGAGCAAAATAGCTCACTTGTCATGGTGTTGCTTAAGTATGTCATGTTATGAATAAACTAAACATTTTGAATTTTTACCTGAGTGTGTTTCTTCTGAGTTTATGTGTGCTTTCACGCTAATTTGTTCTGAAGTCTCGAGACAAACAGAGTGAGCCTCAGTGCGACCTTGTATTCTGTATTCTGCTGCCGAGTTCACACTGCACGATTTTCAAAGTCGTCGGGTCACCGTGGTTTCCACACTGCACAACTATCTGGGGTAGCATTCAGTTGCTGCTGTGTTCACATTGCACGATGGATCGGCGACAGGAGGTTACACACTGCATGACTTTACAATAGGAAGAATCGCCGACA
>NW_015548240.1:836328-841253 GCF_001515605.1 Sinocyclocheilus anshuiensis | reverse complement strand
CCCTCAGATCGCGTCTTTGATAATTCACACTGCGTGATTGTCACTCACGTGAACGAGCACCGATTTGCCTCCAATTTTGGGCATTTGTCGGCGATTTCGCAAAACCTGTAGGCGAGTGAAAAATCGGGCTAAAATCGTGCAGTGTGAACTCGGCATTACTGCAATTCTATCTGATGACGCAGTAACTACTGCAGGGAAGAAAAAATCTTCGGTCTGTCCAATGATTGTAAACAGTCATTAGGTCCGTCAGACTGAAGATATTTTAGCGGTAATGAGACCAAAAATATTTAATATTATTTAACGTTATTTAAGACATTTTAAGACTTTTTAAGGACCCGTGGACACCCTGATAAAACATAATGAAATGAAAAATAAAATAAAATATTGATTTGAGCTACAGAGAATAGAGACAAGTAGAGGGGTCTATCAAGTGAAGGGGTTTATTTTGTGGTAATGACTGACTTTACATTATGCTGCTTAATACAGCATTTTACAAAATTAAGATATAAAATAAAATAGTGATTTTAGTTATAAAGAATAAAGTTAATGTAAAGTGATATGAGACATAAGAAATTAGAAATTTGGTTGCCTGGGATAATAAACAGCTGTAACTGACCAAGTATTTCAGATATCTGTTCCTCAGTAATCAATCTACAAAATACTCTAAAATGCTAGGATACATAACTAACAGAATGTTACAAGTGTCCTTAAGTTGTGTCTGGACTGACTTGGAAATGCTCAAAAGTTAGTACAATATCACAACTCTGCAACTCTGTACTTCATCAGAAGGTATAGCCTACATCAAACCCCTGAAAGAGTAAAAGGTCAAGACAAGAACTGATGCTACAGGAATGAGGGCTGACCTTGCTGAAAATGATGGACATAACGAAAAGATCCAGCAGCAATGTCTCCGAAAACTGCCGGTAATCAAATGTGAAGAACAGGACCGTGAAGAGGACAGTGACATATTGATATGTTGGACTACTGAAGGAAGAACGCAGCAGCTTCAGCCCAGCGATAGTTATCAATAGAGCCCCGACCCTGAGAGAGAGAGAAAGAATTAATTGACTGCTTGTGAATGATAGTGCAGAACAATGTTGAGCTGATACACAATGAGGTACAGACAGCCAATCAGTTCGTCAATAAAATACAACTGTTAACAATGAATGAAAAGACATAAGACATGAGGTCAGATTGAAGAGGTAATACTGACTCTGTGTTGAGTTTCCTGGGGCTGGCGAGCTCCTGTGCGCTGCCACTCAGCTCATTAAGCACAACGAGTGGATAGAGGATGTTTTTCTCCACAAACAGCAGCCACACATGTGTACGCTCAAACCACATGACATGGGCGGCACCTGCACATAGAAAATAAGCTCACACTTCAGTACTGTTAATGCTAACTAAGTCCCAGCAGAATAACAGTGTTATCTTTACAGAACTTAAATTTGTGACTTACCCCGGATCTCAAACTGATAATACTCTCTGGTTTTGAGCAGCGGGTGTGAGAAACAGTACCAGGGTAACTGCTTCCTCATCTGGGGCAACAGGTAGTGAGTCAACAGCCCTACTGCCCCGACTAGACCGTACAGAACATAGCTCAAAAAAGGCTAGAAAAGAAGAAAGAGGGACAAGAACAGTCAACAACTGCCTATTTATTCGTCGTTTGATTCTGAATATTATTATAATTTAAAATAACTGTTTTGTATTTTGATATATTTAAAAATGTCATTTATTCCTGTGATGGCAAAGCTAATTTTTCAGCAGCCTCTACTGCACTCTTCTATGTCACATGATCCTTCACAAATCATTCTAATATACTGATTTGCTGCTCAATAAATATTTCTTCTTATTATTAATGTTAAAAACAGAGGTGCTGCTTAATATTATTTTTTATAAAAACCATGATGCATTTTTTTCAGGATTCTATGATGGAAAAAAATCTTATTGACCCTTATTGAACTACTGAATGGTATTGTATATTGGCCAATATTAGATTTTGCATTTTTGATTTTGTAAGACTTTTTTTGTGCATACGATGTCTAAATTCACTTGTAGCCTTTAAAATGACTGATTTTTGTTTTTAGTGTTTTATTTTTAATTTAGTTAAACAACATAATATAGAATATATATTAAAGTGCCCCTTTTATGGATTTTTGAAAATTACCTTTCATGCAATGTGTAACACAGCTCTAAGTGAATGAAAACATCCTGCAAAGTTTTAAATCTGAAAGTGCACCTTATTGTCTCTCAAAAGAAAGAGTCGACTCTGAATCATTGAAACGAGTCGAATGAAAACAAATCCCAAGCCGTTTCATGTTGACGTCAACATGAAACATTAGCATATTGCCCGCCACTTGTTGCGCGCGCAGACCCGGGAAAACTTGAACCCCCCCCCTCCCTCAAACACTGAAACTGTGCTCTGCACTGTGACGGTAAATCTGTGTTTTCTTCTTCTTTTTTTACTGCCAAAGGACGAGGCTGTGAAGAATCAATGGTTAAAGTTCATTTTGTGTCCCCGTCATTTTACTGAAGACTGCTACAGTGTTTCCCACAGACTTACGCTGTGTGTGGCGGGGCTTCCCCCGTGGGATATATATACCGGTTCACATTTACAGCTCTGCGTGTTTGCTATGTAAAACCATCAGTGGATTTTCGAGTTGGTCTAAATGAAAATGCAAATTCATTCTTTGCCACTAGGTGCCGCTTTTGGAGCAGTAAAAATAGCTGTTTCCCTGGTAACGGATGTACACAAAGCAGCACTGTGCTCACAAATGCTGCTTTATGAAATGGAAATGAAATCGACCAATCAGATCAATCACCGCATATTAGCGTCACGCAAAGGAGGGGTTTGGAAAAATGAATCGTTGAGCGAATCGTTTGGGAGTCGTTGAGCAAGTAAGGTAAAACGAAAAAGTTAATATAAGACAATGATAGTGTTTTTTGACCTTGCATGCACGTCAACCTGTTGTTGGGGACTCCAAAAACCAAAATATGAACCTTTCATAACCCATAATAGGGGCATTTTAATATGGCCATGTATCGGTTATCAGCCACAACATGCAAATAATTATCAGCATATTGGTATTGGCCAGAATTTTAACAATGCTCCATCTCTAAACATAGTGTTTTACCTGTAAGGCAATGAAGACAGTGCTGACATGAATGGCAAAATACAGGACAGCAATGACAACACACACAATCACATCTGACTGTAGTCTCTCATTCTGTAGCCAGAGAGAAAGAAAGAGACACAGATGCATCATTCAAGACAGAAGAGACCATTTGTGTCCATTTATGTCTGATTCTATCTATGTTTGTGAGATTTATATTGCTCACCACAGAGCTGCGGAGTTTCTCTGGTAAAGGATCCTGAACTTCAGAAAGCGGATCCTCTGGATTTTTATCTTTCACATTAGGGAAGACCTTTGATTGCAATAATGAACTACACATACAAGGGACAATATTAAAATTCACTAAATTCAAACTAAGCACAACCAAAGGTCCTTAAACATCAAGTCTGAGACAGTAAATACTCAAAGAACTTAAAGTACCTAAAGCAGGAAAATTGCAAGAATTATTTATCAAAAACACAAACCCACACACTCGCAGAAAGACTTACATGAGATCAGAGGGGTCACTGCTTTGGCGGCTGAGATGGTATGAAACCGCAACCAGCAGCCCACAAAACACTGAGAAAAGCACAGGAATGTGCTGAGGATCCCACGAGTCCTGAAAACAAACATAATATTAAGAGGAATATTTAATGTGCTCAACACAGAACAATCCAGCATCCATACAAATACAACTGAAATCCAGAAAGAACTCAAAAGAAATGTAGAGTGATTCATCACCTTTAGGGCGCCATAGCAGAACCCATAGAGCATCGCTATGGTGATGATGCTGCGCACAACACTATACAGAGCTGAAAGCAGACTGGTGCATGCTGGGAGTGAAGATAGACATAACATTGAATGTCTGAAACACCAATCTCTACAAACACAACACAGTTTTGTAGTTTATTAAAGAAATAGTCTACCCGTAAGACCTTCATTCATCTTCGGAACACAAATTAAGATATTTTTGATGAAATCCGAGAGCTCTATGTGACATCAGTGGTTCAACCGTAACTTTATGAAGCTACGAGAATACTTTTTGTGCACAACGAAAACTAACAATAAAATAACAACTTTATTCAATGATTTCTTCTTTTCCGGGTCAGTCCGCCGCCATTCACGAGAGTACCACGAGTCATGAAGAGAAGAAATCGTTGAATGAAGTCCTTATTTTTGTTTTCTTTGCGCACAAAAAGTATTCTCGTAGCTTCATAAAATTACAGTTGAACCACTGATGTCACATGGACTATTTTAACGATGTCCTTACTACCTTTCTGTGTCTTGACCGTGTTAGTTCCCATGCTGTCTATTGAGGGTCAGAGAGCTCTCGGATTTCATCAAAAATATCTTAATTTGTGTTCCGAAGATGAATGAAGGTCTTATAGGCTTAGAACGACATGAGGGTAAGTAATTAATGACAGAATTTTCATTTTTGGGTGAACTATCCCTTTAACTGAAATTTATGTAAATAAAAAGAAATAGTACAAACATTGGTAACATTTTACAATAAGGTTCTATTTGTCAACATTAAGGCAAAATAACAATAAAAATTACTTAAAAGCATTGATTAATCTTAGTTAATGTTAATTTCAACATTTATTAATACATTATTAAAATCAAAGTCATTAATAGTAATAATAATTTGTTAAAATTCAAAGGAATAATTTCAGAAACAATCACAATGCATATGCTTATTTTTCCCAGTCCTAATGTAAAAGTGTGCATATGTTTTACCATTTCCTCCGAAGACATGAATGTCAAGTTGCTCAAGCAGGTACATGACGAAAGTGTTAATCTGAGGGAGCAGCCCAA
>NW_015548240.1:813469-836281 GCF_001515605.1 Sinocyclocheilus anshuiensis | reverse complement strand
AGAGGAAAAAGAGAGAGAGAGAGAGAGAGAGAGAGAGAGAGAGAGAGAGAGAGAGAGAGAGAGAGAGATAATATAAAGCTCGAGTGCTTAAGCCTCGACACATCAGCAGGATTTTCTCTGTACTCAGCTCTGGAATGTCTTTCTACTTTTATAGGAATGATGAGAAAAATCGTACAGCATGCTGATTTCAATAAAAGAGCAAAACAATAACAGCTACATATTCATCAGCTGGGAATTTATGTCCTCGTATGTATCAGCGCTCACCAATGAGGAGATCCCGCACCTGAGACAGCAGGACGGAGCTGGTGAGAGCGACTCCATACAGAGACACTGTAGTGGAGCTGCTGTTTACACTCCCATAGTGCAACAGCCAAATCAGCCCACAGCACAGACAGAAATACACAGGCCTGCTGTAAGCGATGATTCGATTATGACCCTAAACAAACATGCACAGAAGGAAGAGAAAAACATTGCATCTGAACCAAGACCCCCAATCTGTCATTTAACTTTAAATGTTTTTTTTTTTTATATTCAACAAAAAGTAATGCATTTTCTGTAATTAATCGCAATTTATCATGTTAGGTGCTATTAATTAAATATCATATATAATCATGAATATACACCAAAGAACTGAGAGCAATATGACTGAAATGTTTTTGAAAGAAGTCTATTTTGCTCATCAAGGCTGCATTTATTTGATCAACAATAAACAGTAATACTGTGAAATATTACTACAATTTAAAATGTAACTTTTTTCTATTTTAATATATTTTAAAAGGTAACTTAATTTCGTGTGACGGCAAAGCCTAATTTCCAGCAGCCATTACACCAGTTTTCAAAGTCACATGATCCTTCAGAAATCCTTCTAATATAATGATTTGGTGCTCAAGAATCATTCTTATCATTTTCAGTGTTGAAAACGGTTGTGCTTGAATACCAACATTATACAAAACATCATATTTTGCGTTTAGCAGAAAAAAGTAATTCATACAGGTTTGGAACAACTTAAGGGTGATTCAATGATGACAGAACTTTCAATTTTTAATCATTGAAATTAACACATTCATTTTTCCAGCACTAATTTACATGCTTTTAGCTCATTGTAATTAAGTGTGTTATTGTATTTGAATGTGTTTTACTCACATGTCGCGGTGATGAAGAGTCGGGTTGGACACTCTGATTGAAGAACAGAAAGACAAATTTTCATTAAAAATGATTCGTTAAATTGGTGTGTATTTGAAAAACGTGTGATTCTCACCTTCAGCAATGAGTACTGGCAACTGGCAATAACGAGGCAGAACTGAAAGACCCAAATGTCAGTGAAGAACCCATTAACTAGCAGCACAGAACCTAGGAAGGCCACAAGAATCGCCAGAGCCACTGAGAGCACATTCTCCAGAACCTCCCGGTTCCTGACAAACACACATAAACACATGCAGCATTCATCAGTATATGAGCTGAGATACATCAGTAATGCACATTAATGTGTGTGTTTGTGTGTACCTGTCGAAGAGGGCAAGTAGTGTGAGTCTGTCAAAGTGCAGCCCGACCCACAGGTACGGCAGCAGCCACAGGCGGTAGTACTGCTTGGTTTTGTGTGGGTGCGTGTGATTATGTGTGGAGTCCTGCGAGCGGTGCGGCGCCTCCTGAAGGTCAGGACTCCCGTCCACATCATGCTGTTCCAACAACTCTGGGTCCATGGACAGCAAACGATTCAGACGCATCTGAGAAAAGGAGAACTAAGCCAGGGTGAGTTTACACACACACACACTGAGCTCATTTTCTCAACTGTGCTGCTTCTCACACAAGCACTATTGTGTGCAATTCATAATCTCATACTGTATGTCAGTGTATTTACTCATAGTCTGTGGCTGAATTATATCTCTGAGTGTTTGCATAAAGAAAACATTCAGTGTGTGTGCGTATGTGTATGTGTGTTCAGTAGCACTCACCAGGTCATGAGGGTAAAAACGAACTGAGGTAGAACTGGAGAGGTGGGAGTCTGTTTCCCTGCAGAGAGAAAGTCTTTGTTAGCTCTGAGATATTTAACATAGGATTCTGGGTTCTGGTTGTACTGTACACTGTGCTGTATTATAGTAAACTAAAACCATTCATAAAACATTTTACTTGAAATAAAATAAAATGAAAAAAAAATACATTTACTTTAGCTAGTCACCAAAGCAACATGTATCATTTTCATTTAGTTCAACTTGATATACTAAAATGACTAAAACTGAAATATGAATTAATACAAACTATATAGATGTATTTAAAACACTAATGAAAATGACAAAACACAAAATGACTACAACTTTACCTAAAACTAAAATGAAAGTGAAATTTAAAAATAAAAATGTTGAAAAAAAGTATCACAATAACAACACTGACTGTAACTCACCAGAGGTTGTTGGAAGCTCGTCTGGTTGCAGGTTCAAAGTTCACCAGGGACATGTCACATCCTCCGACCTCATAGAGAGGTGGGGTCAGCTTCCCTGAGTCACACAAACACACAAGGGGTCAGGGGTCACATAGCAGACTTTACACAGGGTCATATTAGTGTGCCAATTAAGCCTTTTGCCATAGACATGACACTGACCCCCAATACAAGTTAAAAAATTAACTCTTTACAGTCTGCAACAGCATTAATTGTTATGGTTTCCATTATGTGATCTCATCACAGGTGGAAAACACTAAATACAGTATTACAGGTGTAAACTGTGTCCAAAACATTTAGTAATCTGACCAAATAAAGCCAAATTCAGAAACACTTCTTAAAATTTAAATGTTTATGGAATGAATCTTCAATGAAACCAAAGTTAATACTTGTTGTAAACAAGACCTACAATATCCTTTGTCTACAGATGCATTTTTTTTTTTACATTTTTGCCTCATAAGCTCATAAAACCCACTATATCGTGATTTTGTTGTCTTTGTCTATTCAAAAACAAGAGATATTTATAGACATATAGATGCACTATTGATCACGGGAGGAAAAGTGCAAGCATGTTCCCCCACCGGAAGCAAATCTTCACCGCAGCAGTAGGAGTGCATCAATACCTCTAGACCACCAGTCAGTTTGACTGACCAAAGAAAGACCATGTCACATTTACATGCATACAAAATCTGATACAAGATCATGATGTTACCAGTGTAATCAGTGTGATCCCAAACACACAAATACATGCAGAAAAATCAGTAAACCGATAAATAACGATTAAGTCCCACAGCCAATACAACTTCTCAATATGATGAAAACCTACAGATGCACACTGACTGAATATGACATGCAAATGGAATGTGATAAGAAACAGCATGCAGGCGTGACAAATAGTCTGACAGCCAGCGTGCAAATGCGAGACACACAGGATGCAAATATAACAGGCAGGTGTGACGATAACAAGATGATGTGACAGACAGCAGGCAATTTTACAGTGCATACCAAAGTCATCCTGCAGGCTGGCCACTCCCACAGTAGACGCCTTATCCAGACAGCCCTCCAGCTGCACACTATATATATAATGATACCAAATAAAACTTTATAATATGAGTCACATTAAGACTTCCCAAAATGAATGCCAAAATAAGTTTGTGAGTTTTGTTCTGTGAAATGTTTTGAAAGGTAAAAAAGAACTGAATGTTTAAATACTTGTGCCCAACCATAAAGTAAGAGTAAGTGTGTGTGTTTGTGTTTATAAAGATAAGACAGACAAAAACAGAACAAGGAAGGAAGCGCAAGGTCACATTTTAGAGAGAAAAACAGACAGATGGTTGTGATAGACAGAGGAATAGGGGTTCTGGAAGTGTTATGAGAACTGAGAGGAAGTGTAAAATGAGAGGGCTGCTTTATGGGAAGAGAAGAGGATGAGTATTCCGATTTCACCGCCAGAAAAAGCAAGAGCGATTTTGAGGTTTGTGTGTGTGTGTGTGTGTGTGTGCAAACAGAACATCACCAAGTAGAAACAGAGTGAGGGAAAATAGATGGCTTTGTTCACAATGCACAAAAATCTAATTCGTTTTTTTTTTAATCTGATCTTGCAAGAGCCAAAATCAGAAATGTTTATTTGTTGTTGATTAACTGACTGGTCACTCAGGCAACCAACCGACTAGTCAGTTTTGAAAATTTTGTTATATTAATATCTAATATCTACATAAGTTGCCATAGAAATGACATAAGCATCAGCAAAACAAGTGAAATAAGAGAGTTGCTGACTGTCATTTTGGAAAGAGATTATGGAAAACTGCTGAACTCATCAGTGCAACATAAGCATTAGGTATCACTGTGTTTACACATTCATTTGGATGGTGTGTGTGAAACATACACTTGCTTGCTCATTCACCATTCAATAGAAAGTAAATGCCACAGTCATTTTAGTATGCTGGTTTGGTGCTCAAGAAACGTTTATCATAAAAAATAGTTGTGCTGCTTAATATTTCAGGTTTATTTGATAAATAGAAAGTTCAAAAGAACAGCATTTGAAAAAAGTTAGTCTTTACTTTACAACTTAAAGCATCTTTGCTGAATAAAATTATTAATTATTTATTTATTTTAATTTATTTAAAAATCTTACTGACCCTAAACTTTTGAATGGTAATGTGTGGATTTTGTTGGGTTCAGGTCTGTAAAAATAAATCTCCATTTGGTTTTTGCTTGTTGGCCAAAAAACAACTAAACTAAATTAATTTGGATATGCTAAATAAATTGGATTTTTGCTGCCTGTCTGAACAAAGCCTGTGAGTGATTTCTGTAAGTTAGTTAAGTAAAAGCATCATGATACTTCAAGAGAGACAGACATGCCCCGGGCCTGATGATGAAACAAAGCACTCAAACGCTCTCTCTTCATCTCAAGCCGTCTATGATGGCAAGGATGACTGTGTCTGGGGGTTATGGGAAGGTTTAGTATGTGAGAGAAGGATGCAGTGACCGTAACTCTCCAGGATACAGTAGTAGAGACTCCAGAAGCAGCATGTGTAAGTGTGTGACAGTGAGGCTGAAGTTAGACACCATGTGACGTGGTTCATCAGAACAGGATAAAATAAGTGAAAGCACATGAAAGATTCAAAAAATAGATACTGGGAAAAAATAAACAGAAGTACTGAAACAACTCCTGCAAGAACAAAAATAAGATTTGAATTGCATGGAAAAGGCAACATGCAAGAATGTTGGCTTCCTGTACCAGCACATTGGTCAGAAAAAGATCAGCTTGGGCTTCTCTGAGGATGGGTTAAAGGTCTGTACAGTAGTAAGAAGAGGGCAGCAAGCAAATTAAAGATTAGATTTCATGCAATGCACCAGAGAAGTGTGGAAATGACAGTTAAAGGTGTATAAGAAAAAGAGAAAGGATATGAAATGTGCTGAAGAGAATAATTAAGTGGACATCAGCACAGGTTTTCTGTTGCTGGTGTTCTGCAGCCGCTCGCTGGGTGAGTCGTACCTGAGCGGGGATCCGATGAGAGAGGTGGGGGGTGTGGAGTTACTTCCTGCGTTGTGCCGTCTACGCACCGCTTGTCGACGAAACGTACTACGCTCTCGGCGAAATGTGACTGTGTCATCGTTCCCTGGGGCTGCCATAAGAAAAGAAAGGCAGGAGGGAGTCCATCAGTAGGGGAGCCACCAAAAATGAGCTTTCATTGAACTAGCAACATGCAATGCTGCATGCAAGACCAGAGTAGACACAAGAATCATTAAACACAAATGCAAAGTGCCTGATGCTTACCCATGTCATTTAATGCCACATGGTATTGGGGGGAAAAAAACAAAAACGGAGTTTAAAAAAAAGAAAAGAAGCAATTTTAGGCTCAAGAATTAGATTTACATTATTAAAATATTTACATTAATTTATTATGTCTAATATTTTAAATACATTTTTATATGTACATATAAAATTATATATATATATATATATTATAATAAATGTATGTACATATTTAATAAACTATTATATAACATTTTAATATAAAAAATAATATAAGTAATATTGTATACAGTATATATGTATTTATTTTTTAAATATTTACATTTATTTGTAATGAATTGTATTTATTTACATAAATCTTTACAAATCATATAGCAAAGTTTTGCTGAACATGGTGCAGTCAAAGGCAACAATTTAAAGAAACATACTTAGGAACTTGCATACAACTTATTGTGATTAAAAGAAAAAAAGTACAATTCAAGGTAATGTGTTTCCAACTAAACTGCCAGTGATAAACGCATAATATAAACTAAACCTGCTTTGTCATCTTCCGACATCCAGATGGAATAATCGCATTGCCTTTGCAAGCAGTTTTAAAAATGGACTTTAACTGCAGCACTCCCACTGCAGATGAACTTTGACCTTATCTGATGACTTATCACTGAAAGTAAAACTTTATTACTACAATAAAACAGTGTAAACAATCTCATGCTGGACTAAAAGGGCTTTAAACCAAGACAGAATGGTTTGCTCTAGAGCAATGCTTTTGCTATGTTCAGACCAGTTAATTTTTGAGTAATAAGCTTTAAGAGAAGATAACAGAAACATGACAACGAACATTAGACAATGCTCCCTCAAACATGATTCAGTTACTGGTCCATCACACATCAGAAATGCACAGAGCTAAAATTTAAACCCTCTAAATATTAGCACAAACACAGAAGAAAATATATCATACACACAGCCCGCGCATATAAATATCACACACATATCTCTATATATATCACATTCTGTGCTTCCAAACAGAAGCACAGATGGAGAAAGAGGCCATGTTTAAATCTGAAATTAAGGGGCCAAAATTTTTTAGCATTACTGAATCCACATTCACACTGCAATTCACTTTCACACAAGCAAATGTTGCACAAAGACCGCATGATCACTGTGGACCAGAGGAAAGAACAAACCCTGCAGATCTTCCATATATAGACTCAACAGGCTGTCAGAGTGAGACTTCAGTAATTCTGTAGGGGTTTGTGGGTCACAGCTGCACTGGCAAAACACACTACATGTACATCTACTAGCTTCTGGGCAAAGCTTGTTTATCTGATCAGCTACATTCTGCTGAAAAACATCCATCTGACCTGCTGCAGACCTCAGATGTCTAGCACTTCAGACTGATCTCAGGAGGAGATCACTACTTAACAGGGATATTTCACCCAGAAATGAAAATGCAGTCATCATTTACTCACCCTTATTTCATTCCAAACCTCTACGATTTTCTTTCTTTTCATGTTGGGCAGAATGTTGTATGCTCTTTGCCATACATTGAAAGTGAATGGTGACCAATGGTTTTCAAGACAAATATCTTTGTGTGAGCAACAGATAAAAGTCTTTGAATGTGCGCATATTCAGATTTTCACCAATCACCATTAGTTACAAATCGCGATGTACTATTGACTTTCTGCATTACTGATGTTAAACCTGCCATGCCACATCTTGTCATGCCATATTTATGCAAACATCAAGGAGATTTGAAAGAGAATAATGACATGGTGACATGAAATGCAAATTATCCATGAATATATTTAATTTATTTACCTTGTAATTTTTAATCAAAATGTCATAACTCAATCTTCCATTGAAACATCTCTGGACTCTCTGGTGTCGGACTTCTCCAATCATTCAGTCCACTTAAACATCGCCCCTCATTACAACCCAACTGCAAACTTGCATTCAGATCTGCCACCATCCAATCAACAACCAATGGATTGAACCAAGTCCCCATCCTACAATTTTTTTGTTTTGATAATTCATTTTACTCAGATGTATGTCACAGCATGAATGAAATAATCTGAGTTAACCTGTGTTACAATGCGACTGAATGCAAGCATGTTCCTGACACAAAGCTGTCTTATGGCTTGGGCATTTTATAAAGCTTTTTATCATTTTTGGACCTTGACAGCCCCAGGTCACCATTCTTTTCAAATGTATGGAAAAGAGCAACGTGAACATCCTGATAAGCTTCTCCTTGCGGTTCATGGAAGCAAATATACTGTACAGGTTTGGAATGACATGAGGGTGACCAAATAATGACAGAATTATTTATCGCTTTAATCATCTCCCAGCCCTTAGCGAATAAGTTCATGTATAAACTCGCATTGCTATGTGCTCACCTCGAGATCCTGTGGTTGTGTCTTGTGTGTGACTAAGAGAAATGGGGCAGGGCAGACTGTTTCTCGACCGGGTCACTGACTCAAGCTGAGAGGCTCTTCCCAGCAGGGATGCCGCATCCAACACCTCTCCCTCTTTTGCCTCCAGGTCCGACTTGGAGGTGGTAAGGGGTCTGGAACTTGCTGGTGCCCCCAAATGGTGGGGGTCATTAAGGCAAGCAGTAGTGCTGCTGTCCAGGCTCAAGACCCGGGCATGAGTTTTGGCGCTGCCTGTACTCGTAGTGCGTCGCGAAGCTTTGCGCTTGCCCTTCTCCTTGTCTTTCTCCCGTTCCTTTTCCTTGTCCTTCTGACCGTGGGTTTGCACACCATTCATTTTGGCCCGTAGAGAGGGGCCACGGCGATCCTCAGGAGAGGGGCAGGAGTGGGGTGTGCTGGATGAGGAGTCTGTGCTGAGCTGGTGGGTGGAGTGTAGGCTGGAGGCACAACTAAGTTCGCTCTGATCACTAGAGTCTTCCTCTCCTTTCATGAAGACCGCAGAGCGAGGCTTTGCCATGCCACGTCTGCAAATGTATTCCCGGTGTCTGCTGGCGTCAAAACTGCTTGCTCGCTGCTTACCGTTTCGTCGCCGGCCACTACGGCTGGCGGCGGATAAGGAGGCAGCCCGGTGAACGAGATTGGCTGTTTTGGGACGCATTTCGTCTAGTTCTGCCTTCTGGTGCTGGTGGGACATACCAGCAGAGACATCTACGCTAGTCCTTGATGCCGCCTCCACAGTTCCCTCCCCCTGTTGGCCCTCTGAGTTTGCAGGTTTGGGAGCATCGCCAATGGGCAATTTGGTAGCAAGTTCGTTGGCATGGGGGTTTTTATTAGCCTCCCCCGAGGCTACATTAGAGTTACGTGGGTCGGCATGTCCCGCATTTACCTTCTCGTCCCCAGACAGCGACAGCAGGCTCTCTACGTGCGTGGAGCTTGTCTGCTCGCTGTGCAGGCTACTCAAAGTACTATTGGTATCCCGGTCCGTCCCACTGCAGTAGCTCTCAGTGGAGCCGCTACTGCGTGTACTTAAACTCCGCAAACTTTCGGCACTCCGTCCACCTTTTCTTTCCCGACCCCCCTGTACACCCTCCGACTGGTACAACCCAGATCCCCCTTCCCCTGCACACTCTCCTTCCCCTGTCTCTTGGGAAACAGACCGTGATATCCTGCGGCATTCCTTCGGATGATATCTGTGACACTCTGTTCCTGAAGTGCTGGGAGTCCCAGAGTCCGGCTGCTCGGAGCTCTCTGTCGCCCTCTGTGACCTGGAGTTCTCCATTTCACAGACAGGATCCAGTCCTCCCCGACAGAGTGGAGGGTACAGGCTGAACTCGGGCAGAGAAGGATCTGGAAAAGCAGATCCCGCAGAACTTGATGTGCGAGGCAATCTCCGAGGTCGAGATGACTCTTTCCGGAAAGACTGTGAGTGGGTGGAAAGATGAGCAGGAATTTCGGTGTCACAAGAGGATAGGGACTGACTAAAAGGGTGAGGGGTTGAGCCATAAAGGTCCTGAGCCAATGAAGTTGATGGCTGCATGGAGGCAAAAGAGTCATTGGAGACGAGGCAGAACATCTTTGGGTCTGACATCAAATCTAGAGGGTAATAGAAATATTTTTAAAAAAGTGTAAGAAAGTTACATTGACTTGGAGTCAAGATTGGCCCTATGTGCATAATGGACAATCCAGGTCTTACTGCAAACGATTTATCGGACCATGTTACGTTATAAAAATCTAATGACTTTCTCTTCATTGTGACTTTCCTTTTTTCACTTTTAGTCAATTATAATGTGTTTACATTGGCTCAGAGCAAGAGCAGGGGAGTGGGCGCTTTCAATTCATTCCTATGGGAGTCAAGCAACACACTTGTGTGATTGATAGCAGGATTGACAGCAGATCAGAGAAAGTGGTGAAAGAGTTGAAGAGTATAGAATTGTCAACTTCACATAAATATCAAGTGAAAATTGCAGTAAAGTGCAGGTATTGACATTTGTAACAAACATTAAAAAAATATGAAGATTGTGCAGGAGTTTCTGCTGGATTTAGTGTGTAAATCATATTGTTTATATATTGCACACTTTCCAGTTGTTATATACAAGTTAAATATTGCACTTTAGAATTTCATTGTGAATGAAGACTTGCTGGATTAACAATCTTTAGTTTAGGCATTCAGAAGCAAAGCTTGCATCTTTCCAAATGTAATTGTGTGCATATATAATGATTATATCAGTGGTTTACTGACAAAAATAAAACCCATTACATACACAACCCAAAGTGGCAGTGTTGTAGTGTTTTGAGTGGCACTGAGGTAAGTTTCTCCGCTGCAATGTGCAGGCCTTATGATAAAGCTAACCAATAACCAAACAGCCACTTTTTAATCATTGGATAAATGATGATCCAGCATTACAGTCCAACATTTAAAAATAAGCCCTGAGACCCCATTTCGCTCCATTTAGCTGTTTTTTAATCCAAAAACATGTTTAAACACTTAAATAAATCAGGGTCAAGTCGAAATGTAGTTATGTACATTCATAATAAACACAGTTTCTTGAGCACTAATGCAGTGTTAAGAACCAATACAGTCCTCTGCCAAAATCAGTTACAACTCCATTAACCAAGAATCCATTCTGCACACTATCCAAAAACCACTGTCCATAAGGTCTTTTGATTATGTGCTTTAGAATGTCTGAGCCCAGCGTGCAGTGCTGACGTTACCTCTCTGTTATACTGATCACAAACTGTAGGTTTGGAGAGGCATCCATTTTCATCTTAGAGAAGTTTCAGCTCTGTATTACAGGTTTTCAGCTTTTATGAAACAGTTTACAGTTGAATAAAATTGCAATCAGTAAGAATACGAGCCTAACCGACCAATTCTCTGTTCTGCTGAGGACACAAAGACGTTTTATTGCATGTATGACTCTGAGAAACTTTCCCAAACCACCAAAGCACCTTGTGAGCCAGTTTAGAAAAAAAACTGCACATTTTCATTGCCATTAGAAAGTGAAGGGAAAAACTGATTCCTGATGGTATTATCTTTGAAATCTATCCTATAAGAAAAGATTTGACATACATCAGTGTCTGTCTGGATGTTACATGGAAAAAACAACTTCAAACAGATTTACAATAACATGAGGGCGAGTAAATAATGACAGAATTGGGTGAAAAGAGACTAATTTGCCTTGCATTATTCTATAGCTGACGTTAATTAAGATTCACACCTTGGTCTTGACTGCAACTCCGAGCCAAACTCAAACTGATGTCATCAGGAGCCTTTCCAACACCTGCCCCTGCAAACAGACACAGAGAGAGAGACAGAGAAGGTCAAGTTTTATAACTTATTCATTAACCTAATACATCCGCCCTCTCTCTCTCGCTCTCTCTCTCCCGCTCACCTTTGCAACTTTATTCAAACACATCTCTGACCTGGCCTGTGCCCACAGTACTGCAGGTCCTCTGACATATCGCTGCTGTCTGCAGAAAACCTCTTCTCTTTGATCCTAAACACTTCTATTTATAGCTACGGTAAACCTGGTTCACAACACAGTGTCCTCTGAGTTTTTAACAACTCAAAAAAAGTCATACAACTTCTAGTAAACACCCTGTAATGTTCCTGCTGCTGTCATCTTAAAGGGATAGTTCACCCAAAAATGAAAATTTGATGTTTATCTGCTTACCCCCAGGGCATCCAAGATGTAGGTGACTTTGTTTCTTCAGTAGAACACATATGATGATTTTTAACTTTAACCGTTGCAGTCTATCAGTCGTATAATGCATGGCAATGGTAACAAAATCTATGAGTAAAAAAACATGCACAGACAAATCCAAATTAAACCCTGTGGCTCGTGACGACACATTGATGTCCTAAGACACGAAACGATCGGTTTGTGCCAGAAACCGAACAGTATTTATATAATTTTTTACCTCTAATACACCACTATGTCCAACTGTCTTTGGGCGCACGCACGGCATCCGGTGCGTGAGGTGTGTACGCGCTCTGGCGTAGTTTACGTTAATGGGTGTGTTGATATCCAGCCGAAGAGCAATCAACCATAACTTCAGGCGAGCAGGCTCAGAAGTTGGGAATACGTGGAAAGTCACCACTCCCGAATGAGTTAGTGCGAGAGAACGTAATCTTTTAGCTTTAAGTCGGTTTGAACAATCCGGATAAGCGCAAGTAAGTACCATTTTGATTAGCTGTCGTACCTACAATATTTGTGCATTGTGTAAACAATGAGTGACGTATATGCGTGAGAGATCACTTCTTTCGGACCCCCCAATACAGTAAAACTGCACATTTTAGAGTGGCCTTTTATTGTGGCCAGCCTATGGCACATCTGTGCAATAATCATGCTGTCTAATCAGCATCTTGATATGCCACACCTGTGAGGTGGATGGATTATCTCGGCAAAGGAGAAGTGCTCACTAACACAGATTTAGACAGATTTGTGAACAATATTTGAGAGAAATAGGCCTTTTGTGTACATAGAAAAAGTCTTAGATCTTTGAGTTCAACTCATGAAAAATGGGGGCAAAATAATGATTGATCAAGAGACAGGAGATTCTTGACAGGCAAGACTTTTGTTTAAATGCAGGTGAGTAAATAATGACAGAATTTTCAATTTTCAACTATTCCTTTTTTTTGGTTACCAGATACTAATACTGTCAGAAGTTTAAAAACAAAATTTATGACTCACGTTTGGTTGTGACTGAGCCTCCATGGGATGTTATCTGTAAGGAGAGAGAGATGGATAAGATCAATGAAACAGCTCTGATGAGTCATTTACATGAGATCATGATGTTTGTAACTTCCCATCACTGTTACTAATTTAGCAGACTTGCACAAAAACACATCACAGTCATTAAATCACATGACGTAACTAATTGACATGACTTTCAGCTTGAGATTCCGCTTTATGATTTCAGGATTCAACAATCAGTTTCTGACCCAACACAGACAGTTTGGGACCAGCAGTATAATAAGCCAGAACATAACACCCCTGAGGTTTCACCAATTAAACTGCAGCGAAAGGCAGAGATTCTGACTGAAGGGTTGCCCTCAAACAGACAAAGACTCTAAACCAGGACAGCTTCATTTAGCTAATAACACCAATAGCTAATAACACTAATATTCACAAATTTTACCACATAATCAGTGCAGTATATGCACACAAAAAAGAAGAGAAAAAAAATCTAAAATATATATATATATACATATACATATACATATATATATATATTCTTTCTAAATGGCATATCAGCCTTGATCAGTTTAACAGTACAAGGATTGACATGAAACTGCTCTTTTAATTAAATTATTATTTTTTACTTTTTCTGTAATTTACTTACTGCATTTAAAGGGGTCATATAATGCGATTTCAATTTTTCCTTTCTCTTTGAAGTGTTACAAGCTCTTGGTGCATATGTAAGTACGTTTTCATATTTAAAGAATTTGCCAATGATGATTCAAATGCGAGTTTTGAGCAGTGTAGAGTAGCGCTTGTTGTTTATCATTTCTCCGATCACAAATGCAGACATGGTTTTATGTTTTCGCAGCGCGATACGCAACGCATAAAAAGACAGTATAAGTCATTATAATCAGTAATTATGTCCCCACTGGATGCAATAAATGCCTTGTTTATAATGGGTTTTATTGGTTTTGTCTGGTCGCTCCGGGACATGGCATCACAGTATGGTAAGGGGCGTAACATTTCCGTCAAACGCTTGGGGTATTCGGCCAATCACAACGCACTGGATAGCTGGCCAATCAGAGCACACCTCCCTTTTCAGAATGATGAGCTTTGTTAGAATTGACATGTTTCAGAAAGAAGAGCAACAATAATGTACTGTATATGGAAAATAACATATTTTCTTAACCTTAAACCGCGTAAACACATTGCATTACACCAAATACACAAAAGAATGTTCTTTTTAGCAACGTCATATGACCCCTTTAAATTACAGAAATTTAGAATTTAGAAGAATATTACTTAGTAATGCATTACACCCAACTCTGGTTACAATGAACATAATACAGTTTATAATAAATGTTCTCATTGGTAATTTTAGATGTTCTGGAACATAGATTAAAAATTCAAGGTAACTATCACGGAGGTCTTTTTCATAATCAGAAAACAATTATTTCAGTCTCGTCTTTATCTAATTATAAAGCAAATAATAATTATTTTTACATTAGAAATTATAATAACATTTGTAGCTTGTCCTCATCTGTTAACGTGAGTGTTGTGACTTCAAAAAACATTTTTGGCTGTGGAGGCACTGGCAAATTGCAGTGGAAATGAATTTCTGTGAACTATATAACATCTAAGGAAACGGATTAATTAATCAAATCAGGTGATAAAGTGCTTCAAATAAAAAATAAAAAGACCCGCAATGCACACAAAAAAGCAAACACACAAACACACCTGATGGTTAGAGTCCATTCCTACGTAAGAGTTCCGTGAACTGCAGTCGACCGGTGGCGTCTCCTCCCGTGCAAAATCAGACATCTCTATTCCAACACACACACACACACACACACACACACACACACACAAAAGGTTAGTTACCTAGCAACTCTAACACAGGAACAGCCCCAAGGGCTCAAGAGAGATAACAATGTCATTTATGATCAAACTTGCACAGCAGCTCAGGCACCGGCAGAGGGGAGATAATTTCTAGCGTCTCTCTATCTAATGTCTGTCACCCATTAGCCAGAGATCCACCCCTCCTCCCTTCACTTTTTGGGAGATTATACTATTTTTAATATTTTTAGGAGGTTTATTTTGCTTGGCCCCCCAAAGGATAAAATGTAGCGGTGAAGGGTAACCCCACAGCTAGAAACCAGCATCCATCTATTTCATTATTTTTGCCATTCCATTCAGTGCCGCTAGAGGCGGTTTATTTATTTCTTTCAGGACGTATTTGTGGGTCTGGAAAAATTAGGAACACATGAGCTCTTCATACCAAGGGCCCCGAAGCAGAGATATATTTTCTTAATTAGAGCCGTCTTACCATGTACAGACCTGGACAACCAAAAATGCCCCTCCAGATGTGTGTTTATAATCCATTTAAGAGGCTCTTAAATCTATTTCTCTTTTACATATAGATAAGAACGCAAGAACATAAGCTATGTGTTCTTTTCTAATGCATGAAAAGTTGTTGATGTCTGTAAAGAGAAAACCTTTGCTAAAATGCTTGATTCATGATTTGAGTTACTGTGTTTAATGTGTTCTGACTGGGTCAGCAATGCTTGCTCTCGCAGAAAATATGCAACCTAGCAATTATTTCACCTCTGAAAGTTTGCAGACCGTTTCAGAACAAGAGCAGCAGCCTGTGTGTGTTGGTTTATAAGGCTCTATTTCAGTTCTCCTGATTCACTCACCCCTGTCCCTCCTCCCTTGTTCTCTCTCTCTGTGGGCGATGAATGGATCCAGCATGACAGCAGATTAGTTCTCAGAAACATCCCTACCGTTGAGCAACAGCACTGTCCCTTTAATCAAAACTTTACTGCACTGAACTAGAACCCTTCTGAGCAGAATCTTTCCTGTGAAGACCCAAAAAGATTTTAAAAAATCATTACTTTCCTGAACCAAATCAGAATGTTTCTTGAGAAGACTTAAACCCTGAGATGATTCACAACTTGTCTTGGGATGATTCAGACTGTGAGACATTTCAAAATCTAAAATGATTCAAACCCATTCCAGAGCCTTCCTAAGCTAAATCAGACCTGTTTACTGTGCAGCGACTCACTACATTTTGTTATGGCTTATAAGTAAACCATGATTCTTACCCAGGCCCGTTTGAGTCTTCCTGCCGGGTGCCGGTACCCTCACGTTGGCGCTCTGCCCCCTGGCACTGTCCCTTGCTCCCTTTGGCCCGCAGCTCCACCACCTCCCCCTCATCCAGCGCAGTGTGCAGGCGATAATTCACTGCCTTCAGCAGCGCAAACATACCTGCTATCACCCCGCAGTAGATACCCACAATCACCATCGTGGGGGGCAAGGCCTACAGAGAAAGAGAGAGACACAGAAAGAGATATTAAATGAGTAGAAAACAAGCAGTTATTGTGGTTTTGATCTATTATACATTATTTTTGTTTAAAGAAAATAACACTTTTATTCAACAAAGGATGCACTGACAAAAGTGTAATGAGATTAATGTTATAAAAGATATATGTATATCTTTTATATGTATAAAATACTGTTCTTCTGTATTCATCAAAGAATCCTATAAAAAAAGAAATAAAATCCATCACAGTTTCCACAAAAATATTAAGCAGCACAACTGTTTTCAAAATAAATGATAATAATAAGAAATGTTCCTTGAGCACCAAATTAGCCTATTAGAATGATTTTGAAGTAGTGGCTGCTGAAAAATGACAGACATTTTCCTGACAGAAATAAATTACATTTTAAAATGTATTAACATAGAAAACAGTTGTTTACATTAGTAAAAATATTTCACGATATTACAGCTTTTACTGTATAAAATGCAGCCTTGGTGACCATAAAAGTCTTATTTCAAAAACAAAAAACCTTACCAACCACAACTTCTGAATATTTGCGTACTGTACAATCTTTAGATCTATTACTGATCTATCATTTTTCCCCATCAAGGAAATAAAAAAAGCCACTGTATTTCAAATGTTGACTTTCAAGCAAACCGAAGCATCGGGGGTGTGATATTGGGATATGCTCACATATGCCAGCCTATTAACATCCCCCTGTTATATAAATATCATACACAAATACTGTATAGGACCGTGTTATACAGAGTTACAGGGTTATGAAAAGAGGCAACAATATTTCAGTCGCAACCAGAGGGCAGAAGCTAAAAACAGCCTGGCACTGAACGGACATCTGTGTCTCTAGCACAGCCACCCAACACCATAACTGCCCTAAACAGCTCTCCATATCTGACACACACCCAGTCCAATATTCATCAATATTCATTCACAAAAAACACATATATCAGCTTATTGATACAGTGATCGCAGCACTACTGTGGGTCTTTACATGATATTGTTTAGCAGTGGTTGAAAGGTAACTGAGTATTTAGGCAGAACCTAGATGCATGGATCTGTGCAGGAAGTTAAAAATGAGTTAAAACGAGTGGCACCAGTCGCTATAGACCTGCCCTGATACTTCACCTACAGAACCAAACATGGCTTTAAAAATAATACATATCATAATACACATCATGCAAACAGGAGTATAACGTTTCATGGTGAAGAGGGTTTTTTTTTTTGTGCAAGAGTCGTTATGACAAAGATGAAATCTGTAATTTTTTCCTGCATTTTCTTTAATGATTTTGGAATAAAATATGTGGAATTAGTTTACATAGGGTAAAATGTGACAAACACAGTTGAGAGTACTACACTTTGTTGGTTGAAAGCATATTAAAAATGAGCTGATATATGTTATGAACAAAGCCACAATGGGTTGGTGGGAAGGTTTTTTTTTTTTACTGGCACCTAGGGTTCCAAGAAAAACCTTTAACATTTAGAAGAACACAGCAAGAGATTTTAAATGCGTAGCAAACAAGACATTCTTGTGGTTTTGAGCTAATAGTGTTCAAACGTTTGGGGTCAGTAAGATTCTTAAAAAAAAAGGAATGGTTTTACTCAGATATTCTGGTTTCCACAACATTAGTTGTTCAGCACACCTATTTTCAACAACTGATAATAAGAAATGTTTCTTGAGCACCAAATCAGCATATTAGAATGATTTCTGAGGGGTCATGTGACACTGAAGACTGGAGTAATGATGCTGGAAATTCAGCTAAAAAATTATGGAACTATGAAACCTTTATATTATTATTGTAGGGGAAAAGGTTCTGCAGATTATTAAAATGAACTTTTAAGAACTAATAGTTGAAAGGTTCTTTTGGAAGCCCAAATGATTAATCTATGGCAATGCCAGTGTGTTAATGTTAAAATTTCTTTCTTCTGTGTATTTTTCCTAAACAAGGGAAGTCAAACAGTTTTGGTCAACAACATCCTTCAAAATATCTTCATACATATTCTGAAGGACATGAGGGTGAGTAAATTATGACAGAATATTCACATTAGGCTGAACTATCCCTTTTAGCAGACAGAGACTAAACACAGACCAAACCTCATGACAGCAGGTCTGAAACACCCAACTCCGCTTTAAAACCCAGTCAAAACCAAAACAAATACTCCCCAAACCAGAACAGAACAGATTGAGTGGTTTAAAACAAACAGACCGCAGAGCACCATCGCAATGCAATATCACCAAGCCGAGCATAACCAGAATAAATACACAGCATATATATTTCCTTGACATTTCCAGGTCTGGAAATCACCGGTTTAAAATTCCCTGATATTTCTAGGTTTTCCATGACCACGGAACACCGTAAGAGAGGTGAAAAGAAATAGGGAAGAGGCATATAGCCTGTGTGTACTGGAAATAGAGAGGTGAGCTAGAAGAACAAGGGTGATAGAGAGAGGGGGATGGAGAGATGGGTAAAGAATGAGGAAAAGACCAGAGATGGGCAGATAACGACTGAAGGACGGAGACAAGAGGGAAACCGTCGGCTGCATCGCTCACCATGTACAGCGTGAACGGGAGGCAGAGCAGCAGCAGCCACAGGTAAAGGTGAAGTGCGTTCACGAAGGTGTTCTGGTGGGGGTCGTAGTACCATCCTCCCGTCACCGACGCCCACACACCCTGCCGCAGGATCTGGAGGATCTGCGACCCCATATTTGCCCCCTATCCCCTCTCTAGCCGTCCTCGAGCAGGAGGTACAGCGCTGGCCAGTCGAGCCCCGTCGCAGCCATCTTCTTCTCTGTGGTCCTCCAGCGCTGCGCTTCCCGTCCCATCGTGCTCTACGCGCACCCGGCAGCTCGAGCACAGAGTGGCGCTGCGCGACGCGCGTGCTACAGATGCGAGTTATTCTGCAGCGCCACCGCGTGGCGAACGCGTGTATCGACGAACAAAAACATCTGGGGCGATACTGATTTATTTTTTTTGCAACCGGTTTACCTAAATACACTATTTAATAAATAAACCAATCCCTCTCCAGATCCACTTAGTCAGTTTGCTTGGTACGCGAAAAAATATCGTGGAAATATTTTAAAAGAATCTATCGTGCCGTTATGTATTTTACTGTACGCACGGTTACTGTGCGCATCCAGGTGGAATAAATTAGGCCAGGACTGGCAGTATTTGGGTCGAACTAATTGTCACGGTTATGAATAAAGCGGAATTCTCTTCTGGATATGAGTCCGTTTTAGAGCACTAAAACAGAGCGCTGTTCACATTCACGCAGCAGCGCAAAAGATGCGCCACCCATCTGAACACAAGAGGGCGCTGCGCACTGTATCATCTCTATTTGTGACCCTGGACCACAAAACCAGTCATAAGGACCAATTTTTTAAAATTGAGATTTATACATCATCCAAAAGCTGAATAAACAAGCTTTCCATTAATGTATGGTTTGTCATGATAGGACAATATTTGGCCGAGATACAACTATTTGAATATTTGGAATCTGAGGGTGCAAAAAAATATTCTCAAAATATTGAGAAAATCGCTTTTAAAGCTGTCCAAATGAAGTTCTTAGCAATGCATATTACTAATCAAAAATTTAGTTTATATTTATATATTTACAGTAGGAAATTTACAAAATATCTTCATGGAACATGATTTTAATATACTAATGATTTTTGGCATAAAAGAAAAATCGATAATTTTGACCCATACAGTGTATTGATGGCTACAAATATATCCATGCTACTTATGACTGGTTTTGTGGTCTAGGGTCACATTTGAAGACCACAATCCAATCTATGTTAATCATTATGCAGTTATTGAATCACTTACAAAGGACATGCCAAAACATTTTTGATCAGAAAAAGACTGTACAAGTTTTGAAAAACTGTGTATTTTTACTGTGAGTGATAGAATGGCATAATAATATACTCAGCAACCCTGAAATATAGAAAATGACATTAAGATGAAATACAGACACATTTCAGTTCCCTTATTACAAAAACTATTAAATTATGAAGAAACTGCATTTATATACAATAACCGTAACAGTTCACCCTTGGTTAGCTGGTGCAGAGAAATATCCACAGAAGTCCTGCAACATCAAAGTTGTTTGTGGCTGACCAGCATGTGTGTCACTGCAGCCGTGCACGCTTCTCAGGAGGTGGTTTGTTGGGTGTAGTTTGTGGAGCTGGCCGAGGAGGGCCAGGAGGGGCTGGAGGTTTCGTCTCTCGCTCTTCTGGAGGCTTCACTGTCTCAACTGGCACTTCTGGTTCTTTCTTTACCTCCACTATGGACCGGGAGTGAGAGCTTATTCACTGAGTGCAGGATACTTCTAATGTCTACAAAGCTTTTCTTTAGCTTTTCATTTCTTCTATATTAGTGATGAAAGCATTTAATTGGTTAAATTTTCCAATGGATAGTCGGTCTTCAATCAAACCACATGTAAACAATACCATATTATGCTGCTTTTTCAAATATATGAATTACAGATGTAATTACACTCACATATTTTTAAATGCAAGTATGATGTAGAGACATGTATGTACACAATAAATGCGTTGTCCATTGTGCATAATCCATACCATCTACAGCAAATCTGACAAATTTTAATCTGTAGCAGGTGATAAGATGAAACTGAGTCAAGTATTTGCGTACCTGGGACAGGCTTCTCTCCTGGTTTGGGCTGAAATAAACATAAAATGAGAATTTAAATAGAATATTATGCTCTAATTAAAACAACATTCGGAAACCTGTTAGAAATGTTTAGTGTATATTAGCAATACCTGATAGAAAGTTGGGGGGAATTTATTGCGCAGATCCAGTAGCAATGTGTCAACTCTCTGCCTTTGGAACAAAGAACTCGGCTCCTCTTTCCGCTTAGATTTAGGCTTTACCCTTTCTATAAATAACACATACACAACACTATTTTAGCACTTCTGACAGGTACAGTTGTACTTCCTGCTGCTGTGTGTGTGTTCTCACCTTTCTCCTCCTGGTCTTTAAAGTGCCACCAGTACCCTTTGGACGGGTGGTACCTGCAGAAAGACATCGCCTCATCAAACGCAGACTGAATCCCATGAACCGCTGAGAGCTAGGACACATCAAAACAAACAAGTTTAATGTTCAGAGAAATAAAAGAGTTAGAGAGATTATTATTCTAGGGTTATAAACACACCACTCTGGAACTGATGACTGATCCCAGGTCAGGCGCTTGATACACCACTCCAGCTATGATATAGTAGTCAGCAAGAGGGATCACTGCAGGAAAAGAGCAGCAAGGGAAACTGAGCATACAAAAAGATTTTAAAAGTTATTTTTTCTGCAAAGAAATTTAATGTCAGCATGTTGAATGTAAAGTCAGCAAAAAGGACCCAATTTATTGTGATAAAGAACATTCCTGGTCTTATTTGGGTCGAACTAATTGTCACGGTTATGAATAAAGCGGAATTCTCATCTGGATATGAGTCCGTTTTAGAGCACTAAAACAGAGCGCTGTTCACATTCACGCAGCAGCGCAAAAGATGCGCCACCCATGAATTCAAAAAAATAGTACTGTAAAAATACTACTACTACTAATAATAATTATTATAATATGTAATAATAAAATGTAACAACCTCTGAAACAACTTCTGTCACCTAAAATTCTCTTGCAATTCAATCTCTCAATTTAAATGAACACAGAACAAGGGGAACAAAGATGTAACGTGTAAGCACAACAGCCAATCAGATCGAAACTAGTTGTATTAGTGATTAGTAGAAGCTATTAATCTATTAAATGTTCAAAATGCCTAAGGCATTACTTTTGTAATACCACTTCACTGTAAAATAAGTGCTAATGAAAATATTATGTAAATTCAAAGCAAAATTATTATTGTTTTTAATAGTAAAATATCTTTAGGCAACCTTGAGTGTTTTAACGCCAGTATGCAAATTCCATAGACAGTCTTTAAAGGGGTCATATGATGCGATTTACATTTTTCCTTTCTCTTTGGACTGTTACAAGTAAACACATTTCATTACACCAAATACACAAAATAATGTTCTTTTTAGCAGCATCATATGACCCCTTTAAAGCAAAACACATATAGACAACAACATCCTATGCTTAAAATGTTTTGAAATTGTATCATTGTCCTTTTTGTCATTCTGGTGCACTTTGAGAACAAAATTAAAGGGGTCCTATTATGCTCTTTTACAAAGTCTTGATTTTGTTTTGGGGGTGTGCTAGAACAGGCTCTCATACTAGGTTGTTCGAAAAACACATTATTTTTCACATATTTTACATTATTACAACACCTCTCTCTCGTCTGATGCACTCACTCAACCAAGCGTTCCAACCCCGACCTCGCCCCTCCCCACCCCCCAACCATTCGAATTTCTGTAGGCGGGAATTATTTTTAATGATATTCCAATGAGCCGCTTTGTGACATCACAAAGCCCGGAAAACAAACGCTGTAGTACAAACGAGCCATTCGATGTAGTTCTTGAAAAGAAAAAAAACAAATATCTCCCTTTGGAGTGGACTTTGAGATTTGTAACTTTCTAGATCTTTTTAATGCCCAAACATACACACTACAAACTGACTAAAATTAAAAAAGTGAAAACGCATAATAGGACCCCTTTAAAGGCGCGTTATGAGTGACAAGCAGACAGCCAACAGAACACACAAACTCATGCTGA
>NW_015548240.1:799947-813454 GCF_001515605.1 Sinocyclocheilus anshuiensis | reverse complement strand
CACACTACACACTGACTAAAATTAAAAAAGTGAAAAAGCATAATAGGACCCCTTTAAGAGCTTGAACCTTTACAGTGTCCATCTTAAACAGAACAAAAATATATACATTGACTTGTACCAGGACTTTAAAAAGGACTCAAAATTCTTTAGTATTAGTGAGTGTCTCAGTCCACATTACATTGACACTGATGATTTAGAGAGATTAACCAGTTAAATATAATAAATGTATTATTATTATTATCATCATCAACCCTAACAACAACATGTACTGTTTAAATGGCTTTGAAACTGTACCAAACATTGTTGTTTGTGATAAGTATCATTTTAAACTATACTTGACCTGGATTGCAAGTCTGTCAACACTGCAACTGATACAAAAAAGCATCATCTGAAAACACAGTGCAGGCACCAAACTAAAACTATTCTCAAATTACCATATTAAAAGCAAAAACGGCAACACAGACAGCAGAATCTGAACAGCACAGCATAAACTGAACAGCAGTGTCACCTTGTGTTGGTGACTGTCTCTGCTGTTTTCTGATGATGTACAGAATCGGCTCCTGAGCGTGAAGCAAAATATATTCCACACCCACCATCTGACTACACACATAGAAAACACAATTAGACACAAACAACACAGCTCTACCTATTTTAATTGAATAGGAAACAAAACAATCAGTAGTGGCAGTAAAATAAACACACATTCATGTATAATACATGTATAACAAAATATACCTGACATGACTAAGAGTATACTATGTATAACACAGTTTTAATGGCATAGTGCAGTGCTTACTTGAGGTGATCCAGGGTTAATCTCTGCATTTTGACCACCTCGTTGTTGCAGGTGCGATCATAGAAGGGGTTGCTCCTCTCGGAGAAATACTCCAGTACATTGCTGGGGTTCAGGATGGGCACCCAGCCACTATCCACCCACGAGATGCCCAGCAAATTATCTGACAAACACAAAACAAAAAATCATATTCGAATGAGAATATTTCCGTCAAGGAAAAAAAAAACAATAAAATATATCGTAGAAATTTCAGATAATACTGCGCGCCTCCAACAACAACAAACTATAGCGACAATGCTAAAGAGCAAAGTGATTATATTGGCCGGACAAACCCAGCATTCTGTTAAACTATTTTATATTTCTTATACAGCATTTCAACGTGATGGCAAATAGGATTTGCTAGGAATAAAGCTGTCAAAGAAAATAAACTATCTGCTAATTAATTCGCGAAACCAACAAACTACCTCTTAAATCCACCGACGCCATCTTCGCACTCTGACGCAAGCTGATGACACAATAACTGTCGACGCTCTATGACGCTTCCCTTTTAATTTCTCCATGTAGTAGTCAAAAGAAACCACAAAGAGACCACAAAGACAGGTTTACAATTTGAGAATTTGCTATTGTGAATGTAAAATTTG
Organism: Sinocyclocheilus anshuiensis; assembly: GCF_001515605.1. Taxonomy (NCBI): domain Eukaryota; kingdom Metazoa; phylum Chordata; class Actinopteri; order Cypriniformes; family Cyprinidae; genus Sinocyclocheilus; species Sinocyclocheilus anshuiensis. The sequence goes on along the minus strand of NW_015548240.1, from coordinate 812,020 downwards.
CTTAAGAAAATAATTAAATTTATAATAAAACAAATATTTTCTTTTGTGGGGTCTAAGTCAAAATACCCAAATATAATGTTTCTCATTTGTATCGAAAATTCTGGCAAAATCTTGTCTTTCAAGTGTCACTACTGTTGATATTTTGCATTTTGTACTGTTTTGTGTGTTCTTGTTTCCAGCAATAAAAAAAATAAGAAACCCAAATCAAAAGAAACCCAATTCAAAATTATGAATTAAAATGTCTTTCTATTTCATTTCATGGTTAAAATTCAGTGTTGAAAATGCCCGCTTCTCCTTATGAAATTCCTATACTGAGGAACATATGATTTTTGTGTGTGCTTTTTTCTTTCTTTTGCTTTTTTTTAAAATTTATCAATCAATACTTGTTTGATTTGCTGCTAAAACATAGTTTGCTAATAAAGTATTGAAGCAATTCCTAATAAGTTTTATTATTATATCTGCATTGTGCAGAACATTACATCATACATCACGGGATAGTTTATTTAATAATGTTTGTAACACACACACACACATTATATATATATATATATATATATATAAAATAGTCAGGCTAATTCTTATGACACAGTCTTAACATGAAGGCTACGTTTATGCAAGTAAGCAAGTAGCCCTCGGGATCTCACTAAGATCAGTCTTAGATCAGTCTTGCTATGTTTACAAGTGTTCAGTCATACACACACAATGATGTACAACATTTTAGATTTTAAAGGAGTTCAGTTAAGACAAAAATAATTATATTCGTAATAATGTAGGCTATAGTCAACGTGACCATGAAAGCAAGAATTAGGAAAGATGCCTCTGGACCTAATTAAAACTACATTGGTTGGAACATCATCACTACAGATGAATTCATCAGAAGGGACAAAATATCCAACAGACTCCCTGTAGGCAGAATTCTGCAAGAATATCCTATGAGTGCAGTGCAGCAGAAAACACCACATAATGCCTGCAGAGCAAAAACAGGATTATACCCATAAAAATCCAGAAAAGGTCTACTACATTCCTCATCTACATGAGCCACAGTCATACTCTACAACCCCAACGCCAGTCAAGCTCAAATGCCACTAATCCTTAAAGGGTTAGTTCACCCAAAAATAAAAATTCTGTCATTAATTACTCACCCTCATGTTGTTCCAAACCCGTAAGACCTTCGTTCATCTTCGGAACACAAATTAAGATATTTTTGATTAAATCTGAGAGCTCTCTGACCCTCCCATGCAGCAAGGATCCTTACATGATCAAGGTCCAGAAACCTAGCGAGGACATCGGTAAAATAATCCAGAACATTTATTTTTAAAATAATCAAAAGAAGGGTATTAGGAGCAATTACAAGTCTATAACTAATAAAGTCACAAACTATACTAACCTGTCATCTTTTGGCAACATACAGGATATATAGCATATATTCCCCGAAGTAATAATAAATATATGCATATATACAAAGACAAATATGCGTTTTATTAAAACATATTGATCAGCAAATGTAGAACAGGATTCTGCTAGTTACTAGCCTATTTAGACGTGTTTAAAACTAATATAAATATTTATATTAATTTAAATATTTAAGTAATATCAACCATGCAGTCAAAATAATTTTTATAGAAGCTGAGTTAAAGTGAATCTAACATTCGTGAAACTTTCAATCAGCAGTCAAGAGAATAATAGTTGGGGAAAAAATAGGGGGAAAAAGGAATTTAAAAACTTAAAAACGTCAGAGAGTAGAAGAAAAATACTGGACAATAAAAGAAAGAAAGAAAGAAAGAAAGCACTTGTTTTTTCTCAGACAGATTGAACTCTACTAGTTTATGTGCATATGACATGCACATGTGTTTGAGAGTATAGTAATAACAGACTGAGTAAAGCAGAACTCTCCACCCAGCACGATTTACCGCAATCACACGACACACCCAGACACAACAACCGTACCAGCCACCCGCTTACAACACACACACACACACACGCACACACACACACACACCTGTGGGACAACATGACGTTTCCCAAAGTGATTCATTCCATTACGCAGATATTCACCATATTACTTCTTAATTAAATGAATGTGGGTTGACAATAACTTTGTTGTGAGCATAATAAGAGAAGAACAGGTCTTCTGAATCAAGGGAAGATCAAAGTAAGAGAATGAAACTGTAAACAGCTCTTTTCAGTGTCCAACAGCAGCTGGTTTTCTGTTCTGTGTTCTGGGGGCAGAAATCACGTCACACGAAATCATCTTTGAGCAAGTGAAATGCGTTTGTTAACGGCTGAGTTGCGCTCAGCTGGATTTCAATGGAAACGAGAGCTCGCGCAGGGGGGCTGACAGACCGGTTATCGCGCTCCATCCGTGATGACCGCATTTCTTAAGGGCAGCGCGAGCTGTGGCTTCATGCGCACGCTCGCTCACTCCCTTTTGAGTCATTTGGTGAGAGCAGGACGTGCCGATCCCTGTCCGTTCCGCTAGACTGCTGAAAAAAAGAGAGAGGCGGCGAAAAAGAGGAAAAATTCACAGTATTGTGTGTGTGAATAATCCGGGAATCCATCTTTAAAACAGAACCGTGAAGACGTGCTCGTCACGCGGGCATATAAACGCGCAAAGAGGCAACGAACGGACCTGGGAAACGTGAGTTTTAGAGAAGTATCGAATCGGTGGGATGAGCGTGGAGCAGGGCAGGTTTGAAGGAATGATACGCAAGAGAAACGGCACGATGAGCGGCAGCGCGAACTCCACCGTCACGCAGCCTCCCGGTGGACGGAGCCGCGGAGACTCGCGCTACCCGCAGTACGCGCCCCATCAGAGCGGTACGATGATGGTGAAACCCCAAAACGAGCCGGCGGACCTGGTCAAACGAGCCCTGGACTTCAAGACGCAGGGCACGCAGTGCTACAAGGATAAAAAATACCGCGAGGCCATCGGCAAGTACCACCGCGCGTTGCTGGAAATGAAGGGTCTGTGTCGCGTGCTGGGGGACCCTGACACCAGCAAGTCCCCCTCCACCGTCCTGACCAGCATCAGCAAGTCCAGCCTGACAGACGAGCAGAAAGGCGCGGTGGAGAACGCGGAGCTGGAGTGCTACAACAGCCTGGCAGGTGGGAACGCACATCATGTTTCACCACTTTGACCAGAGGATTTTCAGTGCACTTAGAACTGTTTTCTATGTATTCCACCTGTTAAGACTGAATGCAAGGCAAGCAGAGCATAATATTCACATTAGTGCCGGGTTTCAGTGGCAAACTGCTAGATTTGGTTTCTCCAACCCTGAATATGCCTTGAAAGAAGTGAATGTCTTCAATTCTGCATGTAGAATGACGTCATGGTTTGTCTAGATTACAGGTTTTATACCTACGTTTGATTATTAAACTGCAGAAAACATGATTAAGTATCATAAACACGAATCATCAATTTTGCATTGGTGTCATTCGTTCTGTCTGTGTTTGCATGTAGCATGTCTGTTGCAGATGGAGCTAGTGAATTATGAACGAGTGAAAGAGTACTGTCTGAAGGTTTTGAGAAAGGAGGGCGAGAATTTTAAAGCCCTGTATCGCTCTGGTGTGGCATATTATCATCTGGGAGACTTCAACAAAGCCCTGCACTACCTGAAGGAGTCACGCAAACAGCAGCCCACAGGTCAGTCGGATCAAACTCTCACACACTACACTAGGGTTCATGGACCTCCGGAAATCTGTCTCAAATCTCACTGCACAACCACGGAAAGTTATGAGAGTGCAACACCAAATGTTCACTTTTCCAGTGGCCTTGGTTCCATAATACATTTCCTATTCATTTAGTTTCATTTATAAATGTTAGCTTTGGAACATAACCATGCTCTGAAATGAACCACAACATTGCAACATTTTATTTGTTACAAGTATGATATCTTGTTGAGAATTGCAAAGTTGATTAAGAGTGAGATGCATTCGATTATAAGAGGCCGATCGAAAGAGGTCCTTGGTTCAAAAAAGTTTGACAAATACCAAATGCAATTATGTGTTTCTGATGTCATCAAAAAACAGTGTAAAAAGTAATTGTTACATTTGCAATAATGTGAACCAATGAGGTCATATTACAACGAAACAAATATCTCAAAGAACAAGTGAAAAAGATTTTAGAAAATGCCAGTGTAGTCTGATTCACTTGCCAGTATGATGATAATATACTGTATTATGTGTAAATCATCTTCTTTTATACTCTATACTAAGTCACAAAACACTATCTCAGCATTTCAGGGCTTCATTTGAGCTCTTACACAAGTCTTATGTGTTCAGGTGCAAGTACAAGAAGCAGCTTCTGAACCCAAAACACCTGCTCTTCAGGACAACAGTGATTGTGCTGATAGATTAATAATAAATAATCACAAAACCGAAATGATTTTTCTTTCACTACACTTCCTGCCTGCGTTTTCTCAGTTAAAACAGCTGTTTCCTCTTTGTCTATGCATGTGGAACAGACACAAACGTCATCCGCTACATCCAGCTCACGGAAATGAAGATTCGACGAAATGCCCAGAGAGAGAAATCAGAAGTTCTGTAAAAACAGCAGCTCCCGCTCGAATAGCTTTCCACTGCGGACACCCCACACTTCCCTCATCGCACTCTCTGTGGACGAGGTTCTACATTTCACGGAAGACTTTATTCCAGTGCGGATCAACACACCTGTCTCAGTCCTGTCAGAAACAGTCTCTGGCTCAGACTGAAGAGCTGAATCAGGTGTGCTGTGCCCTGCTGTAGACTGTGGAGACCATGGATGGAGACCACCAGGGATCTCAATGGCATTTATTATGCTTTTTGAAGTACAGTAGTGTTGTCAAAATGTTTGCTTTTATTCCTCAGTTGCATTTAAGCGAAAAACGAACAGATGTATGTCTCTCAAAGTGGTTGTGGTCTGAAGTTGTGCTCCACAGAACACCCTCAGATCATTTTGTGGCTGGTGAAACATAGTTTACATATTCCTGCAGCTTTTTCATTTGCATATTGTTTCCAGATCATGACAAAGATGTTTTTATTAGAGATTCTGAAGCAGTTTTGCTGGAAACACATGAAGCTCCTTCATTTGAAGTGCAGTTAAGTGTCACTACCAGTGAAAACGATGCCAATCATATACAACCTACTCTTCACTTAACACCCACATTCAAATCGCAGTGGGAAAGATCTCACACGCAGATAGTGGGCTTAAGTGTACACACACACACACTCAGTGGGCATGAGTGTAAGCATGTGAATCAAGCACAGTCTGACACGCATGCAAAAGCATGTAGGAGTAAAATAAACTGGTCATTGTTATACGTAGGAGTGTGTGTTTTTTTGTCCATGCTGGGTTGATTTATCTCTGATTCTTACTGATGGTGAGGAGTGAAGATGTTAGTTTGATGATAATCTTTTAATTTTGACAGAGAAGGGATTTTATCTATCTATATTTTCACTGTAATCAACTGCTTATTATGGGTTTTACTTGCAGCTAAACGGCAGGTACACAAAACTGTCCAATTCAGTGCTCCATTCTGGTTGCTATGGTGAGGTTGCATAGAAATCTTTCTTGGAGACAGATGGGGAAGCTGTCCTAGACATGCAACAGAATGTGTAACAAGAATGAAATTTCATTAAATTGCTGAGCAAATATTCAGTATTTCTTAAATTTGCAGTAATGTGGACCAATGAGGTTGTATTACTACAAAACAATAATCTCACATTTAATAAATCCCATATATATATAATTATTATAAAAATGGTGAATAGGGTGGGTCAAATTTTATCAAGTGGCTAATCACAGTACACTAAGACAAGTTTTGTATTAGAAGATTTATGAAAGGTTATGCTTCAATATGCAAATTATGCATTATCTAATTAAATATGCATAGATTTGCATACAATTGCAGAACAGAAATCTGAATGTCAAATAAAGCTATGTTCAAAATTCTTATTTTTTTGAATTCTTGTTTTATATAATATTTCTTTGTATTGCTCCAGAAATCAGAAAATACTGTCCACTGCCAGAAAATAAATTCACCGTGTTTTTAGGAATAAAATGTTACATAAATCAGGTGAATTATTATATATGAATTAAGCCCTTTGTAAAAAAAACCTTCAGAATATAGTTGGGAATAGAATGGAAAAGTCTGGTCTACATAAGTGATAAAGTAGAGATTTCTGGCTCAGTGCAGGATAAAAAAAAACATTTTGAGAAAACAGCCTTTGAAATACAAAATTGAAATTTACAGATGCAAATAGATAAAGTAATAAAACAAACACTTAAATGTGTATTTTGGATGTTTTCTTTATACTAGTTTGAAACAAGACATGTTGTGGAAGCAAAATAGCTCAAAATTGATCAGTGTATGAAAAAAATAATGGGTTTGTCTTGTCTTAATGTTTATATTAATAGAGATGAAATAGAGAATGCATTTGGAAAATGGCAGTCAAGTCTCATTTAATTGCTGTGATTATGATAATATGTGAAAATCATTTTCTAGTTGTGTACTCTATCCTAAGACAGTCAGTCACAAAACACCACATCTCAGCATTTCAGGGCTTTAATTGAGCTCTTACACAAGTCTAATGTGCTCGGGTGCAAGTACAAGTTTCATAGCAGCAGCTTCTGAACCCAAAACACCTGCTCTTCAGGAAAACAGTGATTGTGCTGATAAATGATAGCAGATGCTCCTGATGATGGCTACACATTCCTTTAAGCCATAAAAAATACCGCTGTTCCACATACAGATGGAATGAAATAAGAGTTCTCAAATCCTCAGCCAAATGTCCTTGCCAGATTTCAGGATTCTGCATTCTACTGCAAGTTCATTTTGCCGTATGCATGTAAAATTATGTTCAAAATCTGGTTTCAGGTGACAGAAGGGGGAAGACAGACATAAGCACTTGTGTTTTGGCTCTAAATGTTGTTTTGTCTCTAGAGGGCCTCTTCGCCAGTGTAGAGATGAAAGATTGGACTGAGACGGAGGACAACGAACACTGCTGTAAACGTGCAAAAGAATGTTCACCTTGAATGTCTGAACATGTTCAGAAATGTTTGTCTTCATCAATTTTATCTTAACAAAAATGTGAAAAATATAAAAAGAATTTAAATAAATATGTGTAAACTTATATTAACAAATATTGCACTAAAAATTGCAAAACAAATTCAATATGCATTCTGAATTGCATGCATAACACACACACACACGCACACATTCACACCACACATACTGCACATGCACAAACACCGGAAGACTGCAATAATGTACCTGACTATTGTATAGCTGAAAATGTAGAGCCAATAAATTCTAACTTAAAAATTCTTTAAGACGTTTCCCCATGTTTAATACTGGTGGTTTGGATAGTGAAGAGGTCACTAAACAAGCATATTATTTGTGAAAGACTATGTGTTGCATGCTACAGTGAAAACCACAGAACAATCAGTGATCTCGAATGGTCTAAATATGATAAGTATGACAGAACTATACATTCATGAGACCGGAAAAAGCACTTCTAAAGGTGTACAATCTGATTTATGTATGAAAAATAAAACCTGAAGTCTCCAATGAGTATCCACCATAAACCATGTTCCCCAGTTAATTCAGTGCTATGTTCAGAGAGCTAAATCTACTATAAACATGCAGACATGTGTACAGTACATACAGAGAGGAAGTCAATACAGCGCAGCAGGACAGCTGAGATAATACACTCAATATGAATAAAAAAAGAAGTTTGCAAATAAAAAAGTGTCCTGATAAATGTCTTTCAAGATCTCAGCTGCAGACCCTGTACTTTTCTAAAGCACTCAGAAATCAGTCCGGCCATTAAAGAAGCATCTGGATTGTATTTTTATTCGATAGCTTATAATGCCTGGTGGTAAATAGTAGAGTTTACTGAAGAAGAGCTTATTAAACGCACTGTTAGACCCCACACTGCAATAAACTATATACTTTCTCAGTATTTTTGTCTTGTTTTCTAGTATAAATAAACATTCTTGAATCAAGATACAATTACTTTGAGAAGCAAAATGATATAAAATTGTTTTCTGAAAAATATAACAAAATTAAGTGAATTTACACTTAAACTGAGAAAAAAAAAAGAGTAAGAAAATTAACTTGTTTTCCCTTTAAAGCAATTGTAGGTAATTTTTCCCCCTTGAAATATCAGTTTCAAAATCATTCTGATGGTACATTAACTTCTTATAAGGTGAATGGCTTCGGTTTCTTTCCCATTCTCCCCCCAAATGTCTGTTCTAGGAGCTGTAAGTTTAGTGAGAGGGAACTAAATTCAGAGAGAAGGGCGAATTGCTTTATGGCAACAACAAATTTAGGTGTACAGCTATTGTATTTACGACAGTGAACTTCACTCACTTAACTGTAGGGGGCTTCAAAGTCGCAAAAATACACAAAACTACATACAGTTGATTTAAATTGGACAAATATTTCTTCTTCTTTTAAGCATAAAGACACTTAATTCTGATCATTTTTTAAGAAAACTTCATTTTGATTTTCAAGTAAATGTATCTTGATTTAAGAATGTTTCGATATTTGTACTGGAAAACAAGGCAAAATATCGAGGAAGAAAATGAGGAGTGTATATATGTGTTGAAAATCTGTAATATTGAATTGGACATAGATTAGACCATAACTGCATCTGGATTATGCAAAAACCAAGCACCTTTGGTTTATGCTGGGTAATTAATCCTTATCACTACAATCAGTTCTTAATATTGTGAATACATATACTGAAAAAAAAAAACATTTCAAACCAGACCAAGTTGGTTTGCTGGTCTTAGTTGGTCTTCTAGTCCAGTCAAGTTGGTCTATTAGCTGGTTTAAGAGGGGTTTTGGGCACTTGGGCGACAAGTTGACCACCCAGCTAGCTTGACCAGGCTTAAACCAGCTAAAACCAGCTTAAACCTTACGTTTGCTAAGATAAGCTAACCATCTTACTCTGGTTTAAGCAGTTTTTTTTCTCCAGGGTATCCAGAACTCCCCTTGCATTGACTTGATAGTCTAAGTGCTACATCTGAAACCAAGTGGGTCTAAATTTGTGAAGGTGAAATCAGGAGCAAAACCCTGGTCGTACTCTGTAAGGTGAGTCTCTGGGATCTGACGAGAGAGGCCGTGTCCCATCCCTGTATTGTCCTTCATCCCGTTGGTCCAAAAGGCTGTCATTTACCCAAGGGGAACAGGGGGTTGGTGGTTCCATTGGAGTGGGCAAGACAGCCACACCTCCTCCAAACTCCACAGTGGATGGGGTTTCAGTGCTGGACGTGTGGGCAGGAGATTCGCCCCACTGGGATCCACAGCGAGCTCGTGGACAGGGGCGGGGCCTAGCCAGGAAGTCCAGAGTCTTGGGACGCTCAGGTTGGAAGCGTCGACGTGGCGTAGGTGGGAAGATGAGATTTGGATCGGGAAGACGGGGCACCTCTGAGGGGTCCTCACTTAAGGTCCACGGAGTCACTGCACATACAGCATCACAAAAGGCACAAAATGAAACCAAATTACAGCTACGAACTGAATCAGTTTCTGTGAAAGGAATTCAAATTGTGTTAACTGAGGGATCAATGACGTATCAAGAAAATGAATATTTTAAATAGGTTGGAAATATCTAGTTTAAAACATGTACGAAGTTCTCTCTAAATCTACTCTTTGTTGGTTTTTATGTAGTTTTACAAAACTTTTATACTATTTTTAAGAAACGTTTCAATTTAATGACAATGTAGTTTACCTATCAAAAAAAAAGTTATATATTTTTTGTACACACCTTAAAAACAAGAGTGTAAACATTTTAATTATCAATTAAATTCCAATATAAATAAATCAATATTTATGATTTAATAATTTATGAGTTATAATACAATGTTATTTCTATATTTAATATACTATATATTATTATTTATAATTGACATTATTTATACCAAATTATATTATGTCATATATATATTATATATTATATTCTTATTTATTTATAATATATGAGTTAATATGATAATTAATTAAGGAATTAATATGAGATTTAATCATATTTTAAGACTTGTGAATTGTGAAATAGTCAAATATAATTTTTTCTGCATGTTTTTTGCATGTTGGTTGCACCACATGATTTTGACAAATATTTGAAAAAATACTTTAAAAATGTGAACAATATTCTTTTAAAATTATATATTTAAAAATATTTTAATATGAATAAACAGTGAAGTTGTTTTGTTAAAATATTTTTTTATAAGTTGAATAATAATAAAAGATGATGCCAAAAGGCTTTTTCTTTATTATTAAATCACGACAGTATTACCCTATTTTTTAATAAATAGATCCAGACAAAAACATAAGCATCTTGTCATTGACCCAGAGGTTTGCATGAGTTTCTCACCTGTTGTTTTGGAGGGTGTGGTAGGGGCAGGACTGTGGTTGCTATGGGCAGACAGGCACCCCATCTTTATTGCACCATCTGAAGGTGTGCGATGAAGCCTGCAGGCGGCACTGGGCGCAGAGGGCACGTGTGTGGGCGTCAGAGACTGTCGAGGGTGCCGTTTAAAGCTCTCCAGGTGGGTGTTGACCAGTGGGTTCAGAGGAGGCGGGGTCTGTCCAGGGGGCGGAGCAGGGGGCATAGGTGGGCGTAGCACGAGCAGCTCTTCACTGTCTGAGCGCAGAAGAGATCGGGTTGAGTTACAATCAGACACAGATGAAAGAGACAGGAGTGTGAGGGACATGGGCAGAGGGGGAGGGCGACGGGGGCTTTCCCGTTTGAAGAGTTTGCATGTGGGTGGGCTGGCGCCACGACTTGGACCCCCACTACGGTGAAACAGCCCTTCCCATCGCGGACGTACAGTCTCTTCCACACGCACCAGGTCCAATAGATTTTGACCTAAACCCACAGCAGCCAGAACAGCCCCGCAGCCCAGCAACACCAGTTCTGATCTACGGCTTCCACTGGGGCTCCGCCGTGTATAACTGGGGGAAACGTCAGAAGCCATTCCAGTCGTGCTGCACTCCATGCCGTAACTGTCCGTAGCGGATCCATCCCTGTGGAACGGGATGCAGAGGTATGATTGGCCAGGGGAGTCAGCTGACTCCGATGGGAAGCAGCAGTCCTCATTTTCTACAGAGAGAGAAAGAGACGGGTGGGGGGAGAAAGATTTCACAAAGTTGCACCATAACCAGCCTTCACATCTTGACAGTTACAGGATGAAGTTTTTTTGATTTATGTTTTTTTTAATTCTCCTTTGTTGCTAATATTATAATGTAAAAAAAAATCTGTGACATTTCAACCTAGTTAGATGAGCTTAAACTGGTCTATTGCTAGTGAGATAACAGAAATGTCAAAATAAGGAAAATGTGTCATCGGCATGATGCAATGATGCCAACATAATGTCAGCATCACAAATTTTCAGCATCACAAATTTTCAATCTTACAAATGTTAAGTTATTTAAAGTATCCACATAGGAGTGCATGGCCGTGTGACACAGAGTTGGGCAAAAATAGGAATTTGGCCACATGATGAAGAATTGTAATTTGAACTGGAATTACTGGAAGAGCAATTTACACAACAGAAAAATTTTGTTATTCCAACTCAAGTTTTACAATGATTAATTCTTGCTAATTATTGGCTATTTACTCTTCGATAGATATAATTTATTTACATTATTAAGAATTTATTTATTTACAGATTTTACTTGCCATACAGCATCACAAAATATCTCTACACTGTTTTTAAAGAATTTTCTAAAAATAAATGAAGGCATCATTACAGTTAATGACTGAATATTATTTTTCTGGAAATAAAACATATGTTGTGTGATAACATATTTATGTGTATACATTAAATACTAAAATATTACTAAAATGACAATTGCAGCAGTTATTAAATGTGTTATCGATTGTAAGAAAGTGCCAGAGTTTGAGCAGACAAAATGACTGGAGATGTCCAGCATATATCACTAAAGAGAAATCTGTTGTATCACCGCAAGTTCCAGTTATGACATTTTGATTAGGGATGCAAAACGATTAATCGTGATTCATCGATTCAAAATAAAAGTTTATGTTTACATACTATATGTGTGTGTTCTGTGTATATTCATTATATATA
>NW_015548240.1:795583-799792 GCF_001515605.1 Sinocyclocheilus anshuiensis | reverse complement strand
TATATATATATATATATAAATATACACACATACATGTATATATTAAGGGAAAATATGTTAGATTTATATATAAAATATTTATATTTATATATAAATTATATACAAGTGTTTACATGCAAATACATACAATACAAAACAAACATTTTTTTAAATATATACAGTACATATATGTGTGTGTATTTATATATACATAATAAATATACACAGTACACACATATATAGTATGTAAACATAAACTTTTATTTTGAATCGATTAATCACGATTAATCGTTTCGCAGCCCTAACTTTGATTAAAAATTACAAGCTCACAAAAACTGTTAAAAATTGAACACATTTATGGATGAATCTTTCACAATAAGATGACCAAGATAAATGTAGAAAACTGATACGGTGAATGTCCACTCCATGTCGACTTTTAAAAATCAAACAGTCAATTCAGTGCATCAGTATTATTGTGAATGCAACAAGGATGTAGTATGGGTAGATTCCAAATGGAAAACATTCAGAATTGTCAATGAAGATGCCAAGCATCAAGTGTAATGTGGGTGTTACCAGTCTCTGCCAGGCTGCACACGCCAGGAACAGCAGGACTGTGTCTGGGGGAACGTCGCAGGTTTGGAGCACTGCAGGAACGCTGACGACTGCCCTCTTTAGGAGTCCTCAAACTGAGTGAGGAACACATGCACGTAGACGTTTGAGATTGTATAAACATTTGGTGAAGGTTTATGCTTTGTTTAGAAACACACATACACGCACACCTCTCATCAGCACTGTGTTCCCTTTGTGTTCTCCCTTTCTTGCGTGAAGTCTTCCTCTCCTCATCTTCATCATACTGGAATGCAGCATTACGACCCCAGGCTTGACATCCGACCCCTGGGGTCACTGTCAGCATAGGATATTCTATATTAGGGTCCTGACCGTATACAGACCCAAACATTCACAATAATTTAAACAAAATCAATCAGACGCATAAACACACTTACACTGGATCGCTCGGAGGCGTGGCAAAACAGGGGGGCTGTTTGGAGGGGTGGAGTTACTGCCCAGGAGGCTCCGCCTTCTGTCCAAAGACGGAGAAGCTTGAACTGTAATCTTATGCTGGAAATCTGAAACACAAACATACTATTATATAAACAAAAATTCACATTATATACACTTGCATATCGGCAATCCCACAATGCATTGTGAAAAACACCAAGATAACAGACAAAATGTGAGTTGAATCTTGTTCGCTTCACATGAGTAGTGCGGTTTGTATGATGCATTCATTTAATACCATGAAATACTAACCAGAAGGCAGGCTGATGCGGTTCCCATCACGCAGTTTAAGTCGACTGCGCCGAAACTTTCCATGACGGTTTTGAACTCGTGGTTTCTCCTGGTACAGCTGGTGAATGATGACATTTAGCTCTCGCTCCAGAATGTGAATTTCTCTCTCCGCCAATTCCTGCTCCCGCCGCCGCAAAGCCTCTTCCTGATACTTCTGCTGTACAGCTGCACGACTCAGTTCCTCCTCCCAGGATCTCAACTCCTACAGCAAGAAAGAGAACTTGATCGATTCAACTTACTCATCATTCTGCTCTATGTAGTGTGTATAATCTGGCACACATCCATTAAGGAGTTTAATGAGCATTATGTCATACTGATTTTTGCACCACCACAGTAGTGAGATTAACAGAGATTAGACTGCAAATAAAATGTTCTGACTGCAATGTTCTGGTACTTTTTTCTGGTTAATATGTTTCAAGTTGAAAATTGATTTTTTTTTAGTTTATTTAACTTGTACTTTTACTTAGCAAGTGTGTGTGAATTACTTATATATCGCTGTTTCTACAAAAACATTAAGCAGCACAGGAATAAATTACATTTTGAAAAACGATTGTGCTAATGTTGTGAAAATATTTCAAAATATCACTGTTTTTACTGTATTTGTGACCAAATAAATGCAGCCAAAAAAATAAAAAAACTTTCCAACCCAAACTTTTAATTAGAATATGTATCTATTTATATATTGAGGCTTTGAGGCATAGAGTTTGGGTTTGGATTAGTCAGTGGTATCTATGTATTTTATAGCTTTATGATAAAATGTCTATGGTATGTCCTCATTTAGACAGCTTTTGAAAGCATCATGTAAACCTTCTCTTTGGCTCTGAGCTGATCGAACATCTCCTGAACCTCCAGCTTCCAGTCATCCTGCAGGGATTGGAAGGATTCTGCCGGCATTTCAAAGAAGCCTGACTCCTCGATAGCCGTCAGCTGGTCTAGTATACTGGTGAAGGGGGGTCGTGCATGAGGGTCCACATTCCAACAGTCTACAGCAGGTGAGAGAAACAAACACCACAGACGGTCAGCTGAAAAGAATGCCAGCTGAGCACTCAGAGATGGGGTGCGGGTGGGACTATGAGCCTTTTGATTAGTGAATCTATTTTCATTTCTATATATCATCTACAAACTCATTTAATTAAACAGAAAATTCAAACAAAAATGAAAATTCTGTCATCATTTACTGTATGACTTTTTTCCTCAGACGAACACAAAATTGAGAATGCTCTGATTTATCACAATGCTTTCTATTTTACCATCTGTATTATTATGGAGGTTACCAGTAGATTTTAAGGTAAAAAACAGATTTTGGCACTTCATGTAGATAGGAATGTTAACAGTATGTCATATAACATACATTTATTTTTAAGTTGTAGTATATACATGCATCTCAATACTAGAAACAATGTTACAGTACTTTTTATGATGAATATCTGGCAACCACAGCTGCCAGGTTTTGATACTTATGTTATGATTTGTCATTTTTGGAGGGTGAGTAAATGATGGCAAGAATTTAGTTACACACAGTTCTTAAGTTAATAAGTTGCAGTAGAACTGCTGTATATGAGATTCATGCCTTCCATCAGCCGGGCAAATGGCTCAGGACAGGTGGAGGGGATCGGCAGGGACAGTTTGTTCATGGCCACACCATAAGCTACCGCCAGTCCATCTATGCCACGAAATGGCACCTCTCCCGTCAACAGCTCCCACAGTAAAACTCCATAACTGAGAGAAAGACACACACACACACAGAGAGTTTGAAGTTTAAACATTACTACTAACATAACAAGCTGTCACCAACATTTTTTGTGCAAGGACTTGCAGAATCCTATAAAACAGAAACACTATAAAATTTATGACAGCTATTGTGTTCCAAAGTAAACCAAAAAAAAAATCACTTTATTAACATTTCAAAGTGTCTCTTTGTAGTGTCATATTCTTTTAAATGTAAAATACATGCTTCAGTGGCCAACTGGGCAAAAAATGTTGCCTTGCTGACAGTCTGACAGAAACCTAACAGAAAAGAAGGAAAGACATCAGCAAATGTTTGGCACAAATCCTTTAAAAATACTATAAATGGTCAATATTACTGTAGATTTCAAGCTCTAGTTACAGTAGCAGTGAATCAAACGGAGTACAATCAACTGATTCTGCAGCCATACACACACAAAATAAACACATCAAAGTATCCACAAAGCTTTGACATTTTGTGAAGTTCTCTTTACTATCCATCCCGCCCCTTCTGTACTCTGTAATCAGGACTTGTGGTGAGAAGCAAAATTTAGACACTAATAGCTAAGCACAGCACAGCACAGCACCAGACAACACACAGACCAGCCTCAGAAACTGGGCTAATGACACTATTTGTTTGTTACCGTGGTAACCCAAACCTTCATTGGACACTGCCATCTGTGACCTATAGTTTGGCCAACAAAACTGTACTATGGCTGTACAATTTTGTGCTACAACTATATGATTTGTTCCCACGATTATGTATTGTGTATCCCATTATGACCTTAATTAAATGACTTCTGTTCAGTATAGTATTTAGTATCTATATTCATTATATATATATATATATATATATATATATATATATATAGAGAGAGAGAGAGCGAGAGAGAGAGAGAGAGAGAGAGAGAGAACAAAAATATATAATTTTTATTTTTTCAAATTTTTATGTAGGGTTTTTTTTATTATTTCTCGTGATTTTTATTTTATTCACATTAAATTCTGGATATTTTTTATGAAAATGAGCATATTTTTATACATTTTTTCACCAGAAAAAACAAAGAAAGACACAATTTCTGCATATGTATACTCTAAACATGATGATCCATCAGGACCTAGGTCACTGAGTGTCTCTGATGCCATCTGGTGGGGAAA
>NW_015548240.1:791793-794293 GCF_001515605.1 Sinocyclocheilus anshuiensis | reverse complement strand
AATCAATTGGCAGGGAGTGAAGGTGAATGCAAATCCTCTGTAATACGCTTTGGGTTTAGAGGATCCAATCAGACAAGTCAACTGCCAAACATAGGATTACAAACCACTTACATACTCAGAGAGCCAATACACCAGCCAAGCCCTCCAGCTACAAAAACACACACCAACACACACTCCTTCTATGCACAATACTATACAATCCACTGACACAAACAACCATATACACATGAAAAAGAGCAGACTATGAAATTGCTGCATATTCCAAGGTTTTCAAATTGGGGGCCGCAAAGGGGTGTTGGGAGAAAATATAAGAGAAAAAAAGGATTTAGCAAAATTTGCTTTTTAAGGTTGTCAAAGATATCATGTTAACTTTAGATATTAAGTTTTTTTTTTCATGTTAAAGATATTAGAGTGAAAAATTGAGGAAAAATATTTAGTAAAATGCATTTTTTAAGGTTGTCAATGATACTATATTAACTTTAGATATTACATATATTATAAAGTATAATAAATATATTAGTGAAAAAATTGGAAAAAAAGATTTCGCAAGATGAATTTTTTAAAGTTGTTAAAGTTAACATGTTAACTTAAGATATAAAATATTTTATTAAATATATTTTATATAAAAGGATTTTATAAGATGTTTTAAGGTTGTCAAAGTTACCATGTTAACTTCAGAAATTAAATATCTGAATGTCTAAGAATTAAACATATTAACAAAATATTAATGAATAATAATGAATTTGAGATTACTGTTTCATTTTCCTTTTGAAACACTTATTGAAAACTATTTATTTAATTTTATTGCCAGTCCTAGTAAATAATACTACATTTAAACCAAATCTTTTTAAAGGTTTATACATCTAACATTACTCTAATACTGGGCAGAAAAAATTGAAATATAGTGGGCAGAAAAAAGATACACTGTCAAATGAATACATAAATACTCTGCTTTTTTTTTTTAGCATAAAATACATAAAAATATACATTATTTTATCCTATTAATTAATTACGGAAACAATATATATTTCCTTTATAATATGATGTTGATTATTTTCCACTAACAGTATAAATGTTTCTTTATACATGAAATTATATCTCTGCCATTATATTTTAGGAAGAGGGGCCCTAGCAAGAGGGTTACAGTTATTATTATTTTTTTTTTTTATGTATTGTTTTAGTTGTGTTTTTGTGATGTAATGTAGTTTGTTGTTGTGCGGACTATTTGTGCTGTTTTTGTGTTGAGCCTTTTGTCTGAAGACAATTTTCTACCCCACTGGGGATAGACAATAAAGTTTTTGAAATTGAAATTATTTGGGGTCCTTGGCATAAAGCTTTTAAAAACCCTTGACATAAGGTCTAATAATATCGACAGCTGTCTTACTGTTGCTGGACTTCAGGTCTCTGTGGATGACGGGTACAATGGCCTGGCAGTGCAGGTACAACATGGCTCTTGCAATCTGTACCGCCCAGTCCACCAGCGTGTGAGGAGGGATGCGTTTCCCAGCCAGGGCCCGGTTGAGTGGCCCACCACGGGCATATTCCATCACCAGGCAGAGGTTGGGCTCCTGCAGGCACACTCCCAGAAGGCCCATGATGTTGGGGTGACTCAGCATGGCAAAGAGCTTGGCCTCCTGACGAACGCTCTCCAGCGTCTGCGACACGTCCTCGTCGGGGTCCCGTCGAGCAGCTTTCACTGCCACCTCCATCCCTTTCCAAATGGCATGGTACACTTTTCCAAAACCTCCGACGCCGATCATTTCCTCCAGCGCCAGCTCACTGAAATCTATCTGAAGTACTGATAAGAAAGAGAAAACAGGTCTCAAACACTGCCACAGATGTATCCTGTTTTCTAATTACTAATAAAAAAGATGTTTTTAATGTTTTTGAAATCTGTAATGCTCACCAAGGCTGCATTTAATTGATCAGAAATATAGTAAAAGCAGTAATATTTAATATATTGTGTTTTCTATATTATATATTTTAAATGATAATTTATTCCTGTGATGGAAAAGCTAAATCTTCAGCAGCCATTAGTCCAGTCTTTAGAGTCACACGATCCTTCAGAAATCATTCTAATATGCTGACAAAATTATTATTGGTGCTCAATTATTGATAATGGTTCTTAATATTATAAGTGTTGAAAAAGTTTTGTGGCTTAATATTTTTCTTTGATAAATATAAAGTTCAAAGAATAGCATTTATCTAAAAAAGAAATCTTTTGGAGCATTATAAGTGTCCCTGATTAATTTAACTTTTGAACAATTTATTGCGTCCTTGCTGAATAAAAGTATTAAATAACATATATTTTTTTTAATCTTACCTACCACAAATCTTTGAATGGTAGTGTATCACAGTTTCCAAAAATATATTAAGTAGCAAAAACTGTTTAAACATTGATGATGATAATAAGCAGCAAATCATCATATTAGAATGATTTCTGAAGGATCATGTCACTCTAAAGACTGGAGTAATGGCTGCTGAAAATTCAGCTTTGCCA
>NW_015548240.1:750436-790593 GCF_001515605.1 Sinocyclocheilus anshuiensis | reverse complement strand
ATATATATATATATATATATATATATATATATATATATAGAGAGAGAGAGAGAGAGAGAGAGAGAGAGAGAGAGTATATATAGACACACACACATAATTAGTTTATTACTTACATTTTAGCTTTAATTTATTTTATTTCAGTTTTAGTTTTAGTGATTTTAGTACTCAACCTTGTTTAATTTTAAGTTGTCAAGGCAAGTTTTTCATCAAATATTTATATTTTATTTTATTTCAGAACAGTTTCAATTACCAAAATAATTTTTATTAGTTTTAGTTAACAATAAGAACACTTCTATTATTCTTAGATTAAGCAGATTACAGTAACTACAGACTAATCAAAACCTAAGCCTACATTTTTCTTTTCATTTTTATTTCATAATATAGACATTCTTTACACTTTTTATAAACAATGTATGTTTTTGAAGAAGTCCCAAATGGGCTAAAATCATTTCTGGAGAATTCTCTCAACATATTTGTTTTTTTAAAAAGGTTACACAGGGACAATACGAGATGCTGAAGACTTGCCAAGATGGTTGCCATGTGGAATGACATGCCTTTGGCGTAGCTAGGTCACAAACACACACACCTACACACATTTCTTGGTGCCCACCTCCAAACATCACTGCCCTTGGAGAAGGTCGAGGAGCGGATGACCTCAGGGGCCATCCAGGCGTACGTCCCCGCTGCGCTCATCTTCGTGGTTCGATGCCACTCCCGAGCCAAACCAAAATCTGTCACCTTTAGAGTCTTGTTGCTCAGATCGTCGTTCTCCACGCGTTCCAGAATCAGGACTGAGGGGCGGAGATAACGTCAATAATGATGATTAAGTACATAATACAGAGGTTACTATGACTACAGCAAAAAACAGAAGTCTTCAGTATTTGATTGACAGGCAGCTTTGTGAAGGAGCTGTCCACCAGATTAGTGCTGAATTGGTCAAAGCTTTCACTGTAACAACTTCAACTCTAAACCTCATTAGAACACAGTATAGCATGAATGGAAAAGGTCATGAGTCAAATTCAGTGATGGTTGGTTGTGTAGTTTAATGTTAGATTTACAGTTCAAAAGCTTCATGTACATCACAGTTTGGCTGTAAGATTCCATGTGTTTTTGTCTACGTTTGTGTTGTTAAAATTAGCTGACTTTTGTTTTTCCACAACACAACCAATGAAAAGGTCCTATGTCTGCAAGGTCCTATGCTAATCATATCCGAGTGGCCTATGAGAGCCCAGGACATGTTTTGAGTAGCCAATCAATTGGCAGGGAGTGAAGGTGAATGCAAATCCTCTGTAATACGCTTTGGGTTTAGAGGATCCAATCAGACAAGTCAACTGCCAAACATAGGATTACAAACCACTTACATACTCAGAGAGCCAATACACCAGCCAAGCCCTCCAGCTACAAAAACACACACCAACACACACTCCTTCTATGCACAATACTATACAATCCACTGACACAAACAACCATATACACATGAAAAAGAGCAGACTATGAAATTGCTGCATATTCCAAGGTTTTCAAATTGGGGGCCGCAAAGGGGTGTTGGGAGAAAATATAAGAGAAAAAAAGGATTTAGCAAAAATTTGCTTTTTAAGGTTGTCAAAGATATCATGTTAACTTTAGATATTAAGTTTTTTTTTTCATGTTAAAGATATTAGAGTGAAAAATTGAGGAAAAATATTTAGTAAAATGCATTTTTTAAGGTTGTCAATGATACTATATTAACTTTAGATATTACATATATTATAAAGTATAATAAATATATTAGTGAAAAAATTGGAAAAAAAGATTTCGCAAGATGAATTTTTTAAAGTTGTTAAAGTTAACATGTTAACTTAAGATATAAAATATTTTATTAAATATATTTTATATAAAAGGATTTTATAAGATGTTTTAAGGTTGTCAAAGTTACCATGTTAACTTCAGAAATTAAATATCTGAATGTCTAAGAATTAAACATATTAACAAAATATTAATGAATAATAATGAATTTGAGATTACTGTTTCATTTTCCTTTTGAAACACTTATTGAAAACTATTTATTTAATTTTATTGCCAGTCCTAGTAAATAATACTACATTTAAACCAAATCTTTTTAAAGGTTTATACATCTAACATTACTCTAATACTGGGCAGAAAAAATTGAAATATAGTGGGCAGAAAAAAGATACACTGTCAAATGAATACATAAATACTCTGCTTTTTTTTTTTAGCATAAAATACATAAAAATATACATTATTTTATCCTATTAATTAATTACGGAAACAATATATATTTCCTTTATAATATGATGTTGATTATTTTCCACTAACAGTATAAATGTTTCTTTATACATGAAATTATATCTCTGCCATTATATTTTAGGAAGAGGGGCCCTAGCAAGAGGGTTACAGTTATTATTATTTTTTTTTTTTATGTATTGTTTTAGTTGTGTTTTTGTGATGTAATGTAGTTTGTTGTTGTGCGGACTATTTGTGCTGTTTTTGTGTTGAGCCTTTTGTCTGAAGACAATTTTCTACCCCACTGGGGATAGACAATAAAGTTTTTGAAATTGAAATTATTTGGGGTCCTTGGCATAAAGCTTTTAAAAACCCTTGACATAAGGTCTAATAATATCGACAGCTGTCTTACTGTTGCTGGACTTCAGGTCTCTGTGGATGACGGGTACAATGGCCTGGCAGTGCAGGTACAACATGGCTCTTGCAATCTGTACCGCCCAGTCCACCAGCGTGTGAGGAGGGATGCGTTTCCCAGCCAGGGCCCGGTTGAGTGGCCCACCACGGGCATATTCCATCACCAGGCAGAGGTTGGGCTCCTGCAGGCACACTCCCAGAAGGCCCATGATGTTGGGGTGACTCAGCATGGCAAAGAGCTTGGCCTCCTGACGAACGCTCTCCAGCGTCTGCGACACGTCCTCGTCGGGGTCCCGTCGAGCAGCTTTCACTGCCACCTCCATCCCTTTCCAAATGGCATGGTACACTTTTCCAAAACCTCCGACGCCGATCATTTCCTCCAGCGCCAGCTCACTGAAATCTATCTGAAGTACTGATAAGAAAGAGAAAACAGGTCTCAAACACTGCCACAGATGTATCCTGTTTTCTAATTACTAATAAAAAAGATGTTTTTAATGTTTTTGAAATCTGTAATGCTCACCAAGGCTGCATTTAATTGATCAGAAATATAGTAAAAGCAGTAATATTTAATATATTGTGTTTTCTATATTATATATTTTAAATGATAATTTATTCCTGTGATGGAAAAGCTAAATCTTCAGCAGCCATTAGTCCAGTCTTTAGAGTCACACGATCCTTCAGAAATCATTCTAATATGCTGACAAAATTATTATTGGTGCTCAATTATTGATAATGGTTCTTAATATTATAAGTGTTGAAAAAGTTTTGTGGCTTAATATTTTTCTTTGATAAATATAAAGTTCAAAGAATAGCATTTATCTAAAAAAGAAATCTTTTGGAGCATTATAAGTGTCCCTGATTAATTTAACTTTTGAACAATTTATTGCGTCCTTGCTGAATAAAAGTATTAAATAACATATATATTTTTTAATCTTACCTACCACAAATCTTTGAATGGTAGTGTATCACAGTTTCCAAAAATATATTAAGTAGCAAAAACTGTTTAAACATTGATGATGATAATAAGCAGCAAATCATCATATTAGAATGATTTCTGAAGGATCATGTCACTCTAAAGACTGGAGTAATGGCTGCTGAAAATTCAGCTTTGCCAACACAGGAATAAATTACATTTTAAAATATATTAAAATAGAAAAGAGTTACTTAAATTGTAATACTATTTCATAATATTACTGTTTTTATCATATTTTTGATCAAATAAATGATGCCTTTGGAGGGCATAAGATACATCTTTCAAAAACATTATAAAAATCTTAATTATTCCAAACTTTTTATAGGTAGTGTATATGTTTTTCCATCTGGGAATACATAGTGTGATTCATCATGTTTATTTGAGAGACTGAATCAGAAAGGGGCTGAATATGAAAACAAACAGAAATGTATTCTGATTTACATGCCCTTGATATGAATAACAGCTCAAATGCCTGATAGATTCAGGCAGAAAGAGACTGGTATCTCCAGAAAGCAGATTCACACTGTGAGATACGTTCTTTAAAAATGATGGCTGACGTGGGAAAAAATGTAAAGCAGTAAAACAAAGATGTGCGTGCGATCGACTCTCCCCGGCCGTCGGGATGACGGTGTGTCTGGGCCACGGTCTCTCTTATTAATATTGCTGTTGGCAAGAACCACATGATAAAAAGTAGGCCAGCAGCCATTCAGGAAAAGCAGACGACCACCAGCAACACATGACATGCAACTGACAACACAAGGGCACTCACACGATAACAGAGAGCATGAGAGATGCAAAACATAGCAGATACGCTTCCTCAATATAAGCACACAGCACAACACAAACAAATAAAGGACCCCATATCAACAAATACACTAAATGCCTTAAAGTATGAGGAAAAAACCATGCCACCAATAAACTGTTTTACTGAGTCTGGTGTGGAATATGAATCCAGATGAGCCCCATCACCCAAAATCTGTGCCTGCTTGTGTCTAAATGGGAGCAAATCTTAATGTATAAATAAATGCATACAAATCTTAATGTAAAATATATTGAAAAACGTCTCAGTTTTCTGTCCATACAATGAAAGTCAATGGGGTCCAATGTTGTTTGACTTTCTTTTGTGTTCCACAATCCACATACATAAAAGTAAGTCATTCAGGATTGGAGTAAATGAGGGTGAGCAAATGATGACAGAATTTCCTTTAACTATTCCTTTAAGATTGTCTTTTGAGACATGGCAGCTGTTAGGCCTATTAGCTGGTAGACCATCACTGACTACCTATCAGCTGATTTTTGGAAAAAAAAGTGCTGGTCAACCAGCTAAAGCCCATCTTGGAACAATCTGAAACCAGTTGTCTAAGCTTGTTTGCAGGTGTTAGTTAGTCTCCCAGTCTGGTAAATTGGCTGGATTTAAAGGGTTTAGACCTTTAAAAATTCAAGCTCCAGTTTAGCCATGCTGGAAGATCAGTACACTATCTTAGATTGGTTAAGGTTTTTTCCCCTCAGTAAAGAATGTGCAGCAAAAGCTGTGCTGATGTGGTTATTGATCAGTGTGTAAACACTTTCAAATTATGGTCAAATATGGCACCTCAGATCAGTGTAATTTATGTTTTATTTAACATATGGATATCTTATTGCATTGAACCTTTTTTAATATGTAAGGCCATGTTTTTCTTGGTCCATGAAGACCATGGTATTCTTTACTTGGAGTAATGATATAACAATTTATATCAGCCAGGCCGATTTACTGACTGGTGCTTGTCTGCTTGGTGAAATACCATTTAAAATCTACCAATAATCTTGTCAAAAGATAAAAACTTACTTTTGAATATATTTGATGTAAAATAGAAATAAATTTAATTTCTCTTTTCCTATAATGAAACTTTATTTATACTGGCAGTGTTGTTTTAGTATTATTTATATACAGTTACAGTATTTATTAAAAAAAAAAAAAAAAAAAAAAAAAAACTAAACAAAACATAACGCATGCCATCTTCTCAGTGAAGGCGGGTG
This sequence comes from Sinocyclocheilus anshuiensis, assembly GCF_001515605.1. Lineage (NCBI taxonomy): Eukaryota > Metazoa > Chordata > Actinopteri > Cypriniformes > Cyprinidae > Sinocyclocheilus > Sinocyclocheilus anshuiensis. The sequence continues at coordinate 784,967 of NW_015548240.1, read as the reverse complement.
TATGTATGTATGGTTTATGTAGATAAATATATGGTTACTCACAATGTAACTGAGGCACCGAATAATCGCCATAGTCTTCCGGCGTGTCCCGAATCTTCTCCGAGATGCCGTTACTGCTCACGTAGTTACTAGGGAAAATACCGACCCGGTCCTCGATTATACCTGTCCACCACCCCTCATCCCCGGACACCAGCGAGTCCTTGGATAACACCTCCACCCGATCCCCCTTCCGCAGACTGAGCTCATCCTCGGCGGTAGCTTCGTAATCGAACACGGCGGTCCAGTAACCGGCTCCGGACGGGGTCGCCACCGCCGCAGGGCCAAACTCCGGCCGGGGCTCTGCGGCTTCATCGCCGTCTTTGCTGTCCGGGCCGCCGCTGCTGTTAAAGGGGAAACTGAAAGCATCCATGCTGCCGATCCATAAGGGCGGCCCGGCCCGGTTCAGCTCCTCACCTGCCGCAGAGCTCAAGACCAGGCGCAAAGCCGCAGCATAAGTAGCAATTAATCCGAGCTACCTCTCGCCTCAACGAGCTCCAGACCCGCAGCCCATCTCACAAGGGACCGCTACGGCTCGTTAAATTATCTTTCGGTCCCGAACATAAGGCACTTTTTGCTTTAATTGGCTACAACATTGTCCCGCACCCCTCATCCGCTCCCGAACCAGCGGCACTCACCCCCTCCCAGCTCATGATTCCAGTGGTTTAACGTGTTGACGAATTCCTGATTGCTGCGTTTTGATTGGCGCAGTGGCGCATCAATCACGTCTCGCCTCTTTATAAGACCCGCCCACTAAATCTCTTTCACAGCAATGCTGGAGAATCATTTCAGCACCACGGGGCTGGACAGCGCACTACAGTAGAAAAAGGTTGAGTTGAGCAGAAAGATCAATACATTTCTATTTAACACAGCAAATAGTCCGAATTACCATAAGTATACGGTGGCCGAGAGAGCTCAACGCGCTGCAACGGAGTTGCAGCGCGTTTCTTCATTTGCATGTGTTGTGAGGATTTGCAGCGCGTGTGTTGTCAAACTGATGAAGATGTTTTCTTAATTTGCTGGTGTTTTTTCAATTTGCATGTGTTTTCTTAAGTTGCAGCGCGTTGAGCTCTCTCGGCCACCGTATAAGTAGCCTGTTTTAGCACATTTTCTTCGAAAGGGACAAGGAGATCAGCTTATAAAACGAGACTGGGGTTAGTTGTCACGTTTACACCAGTGAATAGCTCAAATATACATTTCTAAGACCTCAAACAGCTATTATTGCAAAGGAAAAACGATATAGCTGATTTGTATAGGTAATATTGACCTTTTTTTTGACTAATCGCAGGCATGTTGTCGCACTTTCTAGGGTATGTTATGCCATTAAACAGCTTATAATTATAAAATAAAATATTATAAAAAAATGAATGTTATAAAATAATTCTGAAACAAAATATTTAATGAAATAGCAAAAATGTAAACCATGCACAAAAATGACAAATCACAGTTTTATCATATTGTAATGAAGAAATGTGTTTTAATATAAATTTATGATATTAAAACACGTGACAACTTTCCCCACCCTTGACTTACATGAAAAATACAGTTTTTGCTAAGAAACCCAGTGTGTGGTTAAAATTGATCTTAATCATATATTCAATTCCCTCAGTTGTGCTACCCTACTGATATAGCAAAAATATGATTTTACATTTGTAACTGTTGGTGACCATGTGACACAATCTGATTGAAATACTTTGACCAGATAAAACTTATGACAACTGATACCAGAGATTTTTCAAATATTTATTTTTTATTTTTCTGTTGACCAAAAGTAAATAAATCAGCGGACATAAATTAATTAAATGAAGGTAGATTTCATGCATAATTCCCTGAAAATAAAACATGATATTTTTGTGAGAGAAGAGTAAAAAACAAAACAAAAAAGAAAGAAAACAACAATAGATGAACATAACCACCATCTGCTTCATCACCAGGCTGAAGAGGAGTGTTTGTGTGTGTGTGTGAGAGAGAGAGAGAGACTCAGACCCCTGATACATTTGTAAGACTTGTGTGACTTCAAGATTATAGTGACATCATCTGAAATCTCTTTTAAACCAGTTCACCTGCATCTAAACAGCTGGAAGTGTTAGCTGGCAGTAGAAAAGTTCAAAGCTGGTGGTTGCAGCTGACTTTCATGCTCAACCATGATACTACATGAAGACCCACCCACATATTCATAACAACCCTCCCTAGTCAACAGCAGTGTTAACTCAAGTGTGCATGTGTGAGTGCATAGGTGTGTGTGATCTGACCCAGGCTGAGACATGAAGAGCAATTCAAAGTCCTAAACACTCTACGTTTGAGCCCAACGCTGGTAACTGAGTCAGCTAAACTGGGTAATAAGGTTTATAAGAGTGCTACCTTTACCACAAACCATCTGAAAGATACACATGTGCACAGATGTGAAGATCTACTGTGATCTACTTTAGCTGCCCTCTGACTGACACCAGACACATTCAACAACACATGCTGGCAGAAAACAAGCAGCACGCTGAAAGTCACTGAGTGTTCAAACTGAATACAGTGTAAATGACATTTTTTACTTTATCATGCCTAATACTGGTGCACGGAACAGCTTATGAGGTGTGTGAGTGGCTGTGTTGACAAAATTAGTGAGCTGCCTTGCTGTCTACTGCCTACACAGGGAACATCAGATGTGAATGATTTGGAACGCTCTATACATAGGCAGCAATTCAGTGTTTCATGTAAATTGTGCTCCTTGGGAGTCTCGACTCACAAATGTTTCAGAGAAGTTTACTGTTATCATGCCGCTAAGCTAACAACGTGATTGCATAAAAATAGACAGCTTGTGTTTATTTGGCCAAAAATACAGTAAAGACAGTAATATTGTTAAATATTATTACAATTTACAATAACTTTTCCTAATTAAATATATTTTAAAATGTCATTTATTTCTGTGATGGCAAAGTTGAATTTTCAGCAGCCATTGATTACTCCAGTCTTTAGTGTGACATGATGCTTCAGAAATCATTCTAATATGCTGATTTGGTGCTCAAGAATCATTTCTTAATATTATCAATGTTGTAAACAGTTGTACAACTTAATATATTTGTGGAAACCATAATACATTTTTTCAGGATTCTTTAATGAATACAAATTTGAAGAACAGCATTTATTTTAAATCGAAATGTTTTGTAACATTATAAAGGTCTTTACTGTCACTTTTGATCAATTTTATGGTGAAAAAAATTAGTGTTAATTTATTTCAAAAACAAACTGACTTGTTTTATTGATAGTGTACATATCAGGTAATATAAATCACCTATGCAAAAAAATCAATTTTAAATTAGACTGAACAATTTTTAACAATCCTTTTTGGACGATAAAGAATACAAGCAATGCTGCCTAAAATATGTCCAAAGTAAGGCATTTTAGAAAACTGCATAATTAGTTGCATATATTAGAAGTATATGATGCTGTCTATGTAGGCAGTACATGCTCACAAAGTCAGTGTGTGTGCATAAAGAAAGTGTCTGTTGTGTAGCTAAGCTAACACACACTCCTGCCTTTCTGCACATAAACAAAAGTTTAAATACTAAAACCTCATTAACACAAGCCTGTATGAGTCAGAGAGCACTGGTGAATGTTCAGTGCGAATTGTTGTGATTTCTGTGTGATTCTTGTACTGTAAAGCTAAAGCACATCGATTATGTACTGAGTAGCCACTGAGTAGGAAGCACAGAGCAGGCTGAAGCGATGCCAGCAGTTACATTTGCAATTTGGATGGAGAGATTTTCAGAGATTAAATGCGTTTACGACTGCTCTCACTCACAAGCAACACATACACAGCTATATATGAATGTAAACATAACAAAAATGAAACATGTCTGTTGTAGATGCTGTGATCCCAACACTGGTGTCATGGATAAAACTGATTTGGCCTGTATTTGTAATGAGCAAACACGAAACATCAACATACACACTCGTGCACACAAAATGCAAGAGTTGTACAAACAAACAGGTGGAACGGGGCTGTGGCCCCCCTGTGGCCCAGAGAACCACTGCAGCTTTTGGGTGGCAGTCTGAGGTTCTGTTCTTTGGTTCTGGGCTAAACAATTCTTTATGACATCACTTCCCCAAATAATACAGAAACAACATCCACATCATTATTTTTCAGCTCACTACAGCAAAAATAGGCACGGAAATACTTTAGTCAGATGAATTAATAACCGCTTTTAAAAGAATAATTCACCCAAAAATGAGAAATTGCTGAAAATGTACTCACCCTCCAAGATGTAGATGAGTTCGTTTCTTCCCTTTTAGAACAGATTCGGAGAAATTCTGTCTTACATCACTTGCTCACCAATGGATCCTCTGCAGTGAATGGGTGCCGTCGGAATGAGAGTCCAAACAGCTGATAAAAAATAATCCAGTCTATTAATTAACATGTTGTGAAGCAAAAGGCTACATGTTTGTAATTAACAAATTCATCATTAAGATGTTTTTAACTTCAAACTGTTGGCTTGGCTAAAATACAAGTCTTCTATCCATGCTACTGCTTTCTCAAGTGAAAAAGGTAATCTCTTTCGAACCAGATCACAGATCGAGCACTGTTTACAAGAGAAAACAGTCCCAAACAGTTCTAAACAAATATGTTGGTGGATTTTGATGTGAGAGGACAACAGAGGATAGACTTTTTCACAGGAGGAAGCCTTATTATAGATTATGGACTGGTATTTTGGACTGGTATAGAGTAAGACATTAATTGATGGACTGGAGTCATGTGGATTACTGTGATGTTTTTTGTGATTTCTGTGTGATTCTTGTACTGTAAAGCTAAAGCACATCGATTATGTACTGAGTAGCCACTGAGTAGGAAGCACAGAGCAGGCTGAAGCGATGCCAGCAGTTACATTTGCAATTTGGATGGAGAGATTTTCAGAGATTAAATGCGTTTACGACTGCTCTCACTCACAAGCAACACATACACAGCTATATATGAATGTAAACATAACAAAAATGAAACATGTCTGTTGTAGATGCTGTGATCCCAACACTGGTGTCATGGATAAAACTGATTTGGCCTGTATTTGTAATGAGCAAACACGAAACATCAACATACACACTCGTGCACACAAAATGCAAGAGTTGTACAAACAAACAGGTGGAACGGGGCTGTGGCCCCCCTGTGGCCCAGAGAACCACTGCAGCTTTTGGGTGGCAGTCTGAGGTTCTGTTCTTTGGTTCTGGGCTAAACAATTCTTTATGACATCACTTCCCCAAATAATACAGAAACAACATCCACATCATTATTTTTCAGCTCACTACAGCAAAAATAGGCACGGAAATACTTTAGTCAGATGAATTAATAACCGCTTTTAAAAGAATAATTCACCCAAAAATGAGAAATTGCTGAAAATGTACTCACCCTCCAAGATGTAGATGAGTTCGTTTCTTCCCTTTTAGAACAGATTCGGAGAAATTCTGTCTTACATCACTTGCTCACCAATGGATCCTCTGCAGTGAATGGGTGCCGTCGGAATGAGAGTCCAAACAGCTGATAAAAAATAATCCAGTCTATTAATTAACATGTTGTGAAGCAAAAGGCTACATGTTTGTAATTAACAAATTCATCATTAAGATGTTTTTAACTTCAAACTGTTGGCTTGGCTAAAATACAAGTCTTCTATCCATGCTACTGCTTTCTCAAGTGAAAAAGGTAATCTCTTTCGAACCAGATCACAGATCGAGCACTGTTTACAAGAGAAAACAGTCCCAAACAGTTCTAAACAAATATGTTGGTGGATTTTGATGTGAGAGGACAACAGAGGATAGACTTTTTCACAGGAGGAAGCCTTATTATAGATTATGGACTGGTATTTTGGACTGGTATAGAGTAAGACATTAATTGATGGACTGGAGTCATGTGGATTACTGTGATGTTTTTATCAGTTTGGACTCTCATTCTGACGGCACCCATTCACTGCAGAGGATCCATTGTTGAGCAGGTGATGTAATGTTATATTTCCGATGAAGAAACAAACTCATCTACATCTTGGATGGCCCGAGGGTGAGTAAATTTTCAGCAAATTTTCAATTTTAGGTGAACTATTTATGCAGCTTTGCCCAAAATTTCTATACTTCTCCCTGAAATGCAAAAAACTCTCCTCACCATGTTAAACGAATCTGTTTGTAATGCACCATTCTCACTCTTTTCTGGACCGAAGGCCTGTAAACACTATGAACCACATTAAAGGCCCCAATAAAACATAGAATTCACCACCGACATCACTGACACTTCAGACACTGTTTAGATGCGCACTTAAGGAGCTCCTGGTTAAATGGTCTCGTGACTCTATATAGAGGGACTCTCTGGGGTGAAGTGGGGGTGGGAGATTTCTTTGGGGTGCTTTATGTTTGTTCAACGACACTGAAAGACTGAAATACAAAAACAACAACAACTGTAATAGCAGATGCAGTGCGCTCTCCTCCACGGTGTTATCAGAAAATACACTAGTGATTCATTTTGATGAATGTTCAAATGCAAAAAGGCCTCATTTTCCCTCTGTATCATGTTTTTTTTTTTGCATTCTGTTCTCCCGCAACCCTCTGAAGCCTCTGTGATTCTCGAAATAACACTTGGCAAGGAAATACACAAAAGTACAGAAAAAATATGGAAGCAGATTATATCCATACAGGAATATCAGGGAGAAAATGCAGTGTTCAGCCATTGTTCATATTCGTCTCTCTTCTCCATTTGTCTACTCAGCGTTCGGTGTTTCCGAGCCACTCTCCCTAGCCGGGACTTTGGCCTGACAGTAAAAGCTGTAAGCTCTGTGAGTTCTTACCAAACTAAACGAAGAAAATAAATAAATAATAACTTTATGGGTCCTTCAAATGTCACTCAGTAACAGATTTCACATAGTTATATATTTTCATCTTTTGTTGAAATATTATTTCTAATCCTGGAAGCAGATTTGAAAATAGTCCTTTGAATCCTTTTTGTTATTTTTTTGTGTATTTTTTTCCCAAAATACTTCATTAGAAAAAAGTCGTTCTCAGCAGGTGTTGAGAAAAATATAGACTGTGAAAAGCTCAGACTCCAGGTTAAGACTGTCCCACCCCTCAGAGAGATGTTTCACACTCTTCATCTTCAGCGTGAAGGTATCTGAAGAACCAATGTCCTTTTTGTAGCTCCTGCTCAAAACCTTAGCGACCTTTTCGAATCAATCCTTAGCTCTCACTCTGTCATTTACAACTAGAAGAAGTTTCCTGGCATCTATCTCTCCTCATCTCCAACCCCCGCCTCATCCCACCCCATCTCTTCTCTTCAGAAGCCCTGTATATCACAGTAAGCCTCAAGACTGGAGAAAAGGATGTAGAGAAACCAGAGGCCGAAGAAAAAGAGTGTCGTGAAGATGCGCTGTGTGCGCGGGCCGCCCAGCTCTCCACCGATGTGAGGCCTGCGCCGGTACAGCAGGACACTCACCGCCAGGAAGGCAAAGATGGTGAAGAGAGTGACAGAAAATGCCAGGGAACCCGCCTGCACCTCGAACGCACGACCCTGCATGTGCCAGTAGATGGCGGCCACCGACCACGCCACACCGATTCCCAAAAAAACGTTCACAGCGTTGCTACCGGTCACGTTACCGATCGATGCGTCTGCGTAACTGTCCTGCACCGCTGCAACTTTACTGGCAAAGGTATCTGAGGAGAAAAGAGACATGTTGATGTGTATGCTATTATAAAATATGATCATCTATGATTAACAAGCATTAAAAGGATTCAAATCAGGAGGAATCAGATTTGTATTGATTTTATGAGCTAAAATAGTTAAGTGTATGATAAAAACATACTGTAACTTTCAAAACGTCCTCCTAATCCAAAAAGAGCATTTATTAAAACTAAACAGCAAAACTGACTTGTGAACCCTCACAATTGTTTGATGTCAGACAGATCAGCCTCATTAAAATCAAGGGCCCGAGAGAGGCTTGAAATAGTCATACAAAACCAAATTATGATTGATTTTGGCAGAAACAACTTTATTGATTATAAGTGGACCTTGGGGACCATGATTCTTCAAAAATCATTTTAATATGCTGATTTGGTGCTCAAGAAACCTTTCTTTGTTTTAAAGGAACACTCCACTATTTTTGAAAATAGGCTCATTTTCCAACTCCCCTAGAGTTAAACAGTTGAGTTTTACCATTTTCGAATCCATTCAGCCGATCTCCGGGTCTGGCGGTAGCACTTTTAGCTTAGCTTAGCATAGATAATTGAAAAAAATAGGCTTATTGGCAGTTACCTAGCTAGGACTATTTTCAGGCGCTGCGTAATATCATAGCGCCTGCTGCACCCATGGAACGGCAGCAAAGTTCCTTGATTATTACGCCAGAATGGGAGTATAGTTCCTAGCCATATCGGCCTAGAAAATCGCAACTTCTCATTTTCCGTCAGTCTTAGTACACGATGTAACTACAGAAGAATCAAGTTTTAAACAGGAAAAATATAGAAACTCTTTGGTCATTTTTGAGCGAGATGCTAACGGTCTAATCAAATTCAATGATATATGCTAAGCTACAGCTAAAAGTGCTACCGCCAGACATGGAGATTGGCTGAATGGATTAGAAAACGGTAAAGTCAACTGTTTAACTCTAAGGGAGTTGGAAAATGAGCCTATTTTCAAAAATAGTGGAGTGTTCCTTTAATAATGCTGAAATGAGTTTTGCTGCTTAAAATTTTTTGTGAAAACTGTAACAGTTTTTCCCCAGGATTTCTTCAATAGAAAGTTCTGAAGAACAGCATTTATTTGAAATAGAAATCCTATTACATTACAAATATCGTTACTATTAATTTTGGTCAATTTAATGCGATTGCTGAAGAGAAGTAGTTCTTACTGCCCCTAAACTTTCGAAAAGTTGTGTAAATGATATGACCCCTTTAAATTGGTACTTATAGAAATTAGAGGTTGACCGATGTATCGGTTTTGCCGATTAATCGGCAGTTCTCCTAGACTCAGCGCTGTGCTTCTATTTTGATTAGATAATCATCAAGTGTTCAAGAATAGAAGAAGTTAAAGTGTGAGAGTATACATACAATATCCATATGTATATAATTTTAATGCTATAGCCTTTGTGTATATATTTAAAGATGTGCATCTTTAAGCATGACAGTTGAAATGAAATGGTAACACTTTAAAATAAGAGTCCATTTGTAGCATTAAGATTAATGAAAGTTGTGTAAGTATTGTTCCTTGTTAGAGTGTGTTAATTTCAACATTTACTATTACTATTATTATTATATTTTTTTTTTACTACTACTACTAGTGGTTCAGTACTGTTTTTGTTAATAAAGCACTATTTTAGTTTTTGTTCAGTATCAATTTTAAAACTATCGGTTAATTAATCGTATCGGGCAGTGTGGTCCAACCTAGCTATCGGTATCGGCAAAATCCACTATCGGTCGACCTCTAATAGAAATGTATGCAAATAAAAGTGTACGCAAACTCACCAGGGATAGATGTTCCCAGGGCTACAAACACCACAGCGGTGACCGAGTCCTTTAGGCCAATGGTGCAGCCGAAGTGACTGGCCAGATCACCGATCACAGCAGTCAAAAGACCGATGATCACTATGGAAACAATGAAACACGCCCACCCATTCCAGTATTCCGTGGGCGGGACGCAGGCAAACAGAACTTTCCAGAACACAGTTAGGAAGTGCATGACATAGTCGAAACAAGATGGCAGACGTTCCTCTCCCCCCTCATCCTCGTCCTCATCTCCTGAGATAAAGACAGGATAACAGAAATAAAGAGCGAAAGCAAGAAAGAAAGAAAGGAAAGCAGAATGGGGGGGTAGAAAAAAAAAGAAAATGAAAAATGTTAGTATTGTCATGTCAACTTCCATACCTGACCAAAGCCATCTATTTGACACCATGGTGATTTAGGGGTCCTGTTGCCTTGGTAACACAGGCTGTTTGATAGTCACGGTAACTGAAGGCTACATACTGTGAGAGCAGCGTTTTTATTTCAACACAGGGTCATAAAAGACTAATATGCGGGACATTTCCATTTTAATTTGGGGGGAAATCTGTAGTGAAACTTATCAAACAGAGCTGATAATAGTACATTCTTATTCATATCTGAAATGATCAAATTAGCCAAAATGTTTAGAAGACAAAGGTTGCAGGATGAGGAGAAGCGTGTAGGAGTTCTGTGGGCTCAGTTTTCATGTGGGCCGAGGAATGTGTCACAACAGTGAAAGAAATATTTGTGTGTGAGCAATATGAGCATGAGTGTATATTTATATAATAACTGGCTTTTGTTGCTTTTCTGTGAATTTTGAGGTGATCTACACTACCGTTCAAATATTTGGGGTCGGTAGGATTTTTAAAGCTTCATTTATTTGATCAAGAATCAAGTAAACAGTAATATTGTGAGATATTATTACAATTTATAATAACTATTTTAATATATTTTAAAATGTAATTTATTCCTGTGACAGCAAATCAATTTTCAGCATTATTACTTCAGTTTTCAGCGTCACGTGATTCTTCAGAAATCATTCTAATATGCTGATTTGCTGCTCAAGAAACATTTATTATTATCATATCGAAAACAGTTCCTTAATATGTTTTGTGGAAACCATTCAAAAATTTGATGAATTTGATGAATAGAAAGTTCAAAAGAACAGAATTGATTTGAAATAGCGATCATTTGTAACATTATAAATGCCTTTATTAACACTTTTAATCAGTTCAATATATCCTTGCTGAATAAAAGTACATTTAAATTTAATCATTTAGCAGACGCTTTTATTCAAAGCGACTTACAAATGATGGTAATAGAAGCAATCAAAACAACAAAAGAGCAACAATATATAAGTTTTGTCATAAGTCCCAGTTAGTCTAACGCAGTACACGTAGGCAAGGTTTTTTATAGTAAATAAAAAGAATAAAAAGTAGAGAGAAAAGAGATAGAATAGATATAGCTTAGAGGGTTATAAAGTTATTATTATTTTTTTATAATAATTAAATAGAAAACAAGTAGATAGAACAGAAAAAGAACAGAGAACGCTAGTGTTAGAGGGTCAAGTTTTTTGTAGTTGTTGTTGTTTGTTTTTAATAAATAAATAAAAAGAAAACAAGTAGATAGAATAGAAAAAGAACAGAGAACGCTAGTGTTAGAGGGTCAAGTTTTGTTGTTGTTGTTTGTTTTTAATAAATAAATAAAAAGAAAACAAGTAGATAGAATAGAAAAAGAACAGAGAACGCTAGTGTTAGAGGGTCAAGTTTTGTTGTTGTTGTTTGTTTTTAATAAATAAATAAAAAGAAAACAAGTAGATAGAATAGAAAGAGGGAAAAACAAATAATTGCTAAATAAGAGCAAAACATTTGAACACAATTTTCTTTTTTCACTTTTGGTTCAGTGTTGTTTAGTGTTGGTAATCACCTGCACTGACAGTTATGGCCTCCATGAATTGTTCTCTCCAGGAATTTGTGCCCACGACCAGAGCCAAGTTAGTCTTCTTAATCAGCTTATCTACTGTACTCTACAGCGAACACACAAAAACACAAAATGTATTACATTAAACATAAATACGCATAATACAATTCTTCCATAATGCAAAAGACTGCTGGTCTCTGAAATTTTGTATGCATGTGTGTGTATGTGTGTGTTTGTACCTTAAACTCATACGACTCCTCAATAATAATCTCTATTTTTGCATGCTCGCCCAATACAGGCTTCCCCATCTCTGCTATTCTTCTGGCTTCCTCCTCTTCTGATGACAACTTCCTGTCTGGAATATCTACAAGAGATAAAGGGATGAAAAGAAACTTCTGTGCTGTGTGTCAAATTAGTACATCAAACAAACACACACTCAGTAGTAAACACATCATTCACATGCACCCTATAATCAGCCTCTACAAGTGGGCTTTTTGTCCCTTTTAAATGACTTGTGATTTATACACTTGCAATAATTATTTTGAATATTCATTTATGGTCTCTATAAACTGCACTAAATTCATGTGCATATTTAGGGTCAACAGGGCTCATTCATGAAACACAAGCACAGCAAAGTCATGTAAAACGTTCATAATGTCATTCTTACATAACTTGTCGCACTGAATCGAATGTGACTACTTACGTAACACCGTTTTTACAAACAATTTTGTACAGAAACCGGTCCTGGTTTTATTTTATGAACTGTCTCTATAGTTTCTCTAATTAGAAAGACTGCACATGCAAACACACACAACAGATTAACAGCCAAACTCTGTTTGACTGAACCAAGTGTGAGTTGTGCTATAGAACTGAGTGATTCAGAAGGACAACAGCACAACATCCACGCACGCACGCACGCACACACACACCACAAATACACGTAGAAAAGCCAGAAAGTTGAGATGAACTTTCAAAACCCCCTGCAACCCAAAGCTTATCTTCTCGTGCACGTGTTAAAACACACAAACCTGGAGACACACGTGTGTGAGGCAGACGAGACCACGATTACCGCAGCTGGCCTCATCTTACCTCACACATTCACACACACTCACTCAAACTTACCATCAGCTAATAACAGAGCTGTGTGCGGAGGAAAAAAAGAGAGGGAGGGGTGGAATGACATGAAGAAAACATTAGACAGATAATGGTGAAGGGAAATGCAATGAGATGTTGGACAGGATTTATTTACTCAGATAAACATGAATAAAAATATTCGCAGCCTCTGCCGTTTCATCACCCTGCCTGGAATCTCTGAGCTGGACAGGTGCAACAGGTGTGACCGCGCAGATGTGATAGTGTGGGCCGATCCAGAGCGCAGGAGCAGGTGGTTGCCCCTGGCAACGGGAGTGACGTAGTAGCATTTGAGATGTGGTGACAGAACAAAGAGGTGCTAAAGCTACGCTGATTATTCACACACGTTTACTTTCCCTATCCCTATATATATATATACATATGTTTAATGAAGAAGGAAAGCAATACAGGTTTGGAATGACATATAAGGGAGAGTAAATCAGAAGTTCTTAACCATTTTGACACCAAGGCCTCCTAGTTGTTCGTGACTTTCTGGCTAAATTTACTAACAATTTCTACCCAACAAAATATTTTAGAGCTTGGCATAACTACAAAAATGTATATTCAATATAAAAATGCCTAAGGAGTTTTATTGACACAATCTGTATTGTTAAAAGCGCTATATAAATAAAGGTGACTTGACTTGACTTGACTTAAAGATGACTTTTTACATCCGAAGCACGCACACAGAAAGCAGCTGTCACACAGCATGTGAGTACTAAACTAAGTTCTCTTTCATGTCTTATTATGCTTAAACTGTCAAATACACACAAGTTTGTTAAAAACACCCAAGTTACAAAACAGCCGGTTATGTCTGTGAAGGTAAACAGCTGGGAAAGAAATCATGTTTATATTAGATCTGTGTGGCAGCAGCGTAATATACAGTAAATAAATCAATAAATCCACTGCTCAACAGTGCAGCCAAAGACCGAGCAGTTAGCATGCTTTTCTAGAACTTTTGCCATGGCGTTAGAACTGGTACACCACTGTCGTTAGTGAAAACACAGTGGCGATGCCATGGGTGGAAGTTTAGGTGGGTGCAGATTACGGGGCAGTAATATTATAATAAGGTTCCCTTTCTACATCATGGAGGGAGCAAAATCTTGCAGAGAAATTACTGTTTGTAGATGCACTGGAGAGACGAATATAGCACTTAAACAGAAAAGTCAGATATTCATGATATGTCACCTTTAAGATATTATTATTTTACATGACTTTACCAGGTCTAGAAACCACACTTTTTTAGAATTTTCAATATAATGTGAGCTCTAGTTCTTCAAATTCTTGATTTTAGCTTAATTTAATGCTAGTTTCTTGGAGTTAAATCTTGGGAGTCCCCTGGATGTTTCCTGAGAATCACTGGACTAAATGATGAGAGAATTTAATTCACTATCCCTATAACAATAAGGTTCAATTAGTTAATGCATCAGGTTTCCTGAATTAACAACAAATACATTTTTTTACATCATTTATTAATCTAGCACCAGCACCCACGCACATTTACAAAAATAGCACTAACTAAAGGAATCAATTTCTTTGTCTCTCCATTACTCTCTTTTTCTTTCTCTGTGTATATAATGACTTTAATAGTTCTGTAATCAGTGCTGTAATTTTCTGTTGCTGAGGATGAATGAGATGGCGAACAAACAAGCTTTGATTAAGTGTGTGTGTTTGTGTGTGTGTGTGCTGAGATGAAAATATCGACCTATAATGAGAAGCTGGATGTGTAAATAAGCCCATAATTTATGCTTGAATGTGTCTGCGAGTAGGGTTGGGGGTGGAGGGGGGATGTGTCTTGATGCACATTATTAACCTGTAATTTGTGTAGTGTCGTCAGCTCTAGGCTTTTCAACACGTCTGCTTCATGATAACACACAGATGTGTCAAACACACAAAGAAATTCATTTAATCTATTCGCCACATTTTCTCTCTCACTGTTCTTTCCTGGAAGCTTCGATTCAACAGTTCAGTGTAAATCTATTGCACATCAGCGCTAGCAACAGCTGATGGTACCCTGGCAACAGATACCAGACGGCTCTCTCCTCCCTCCGTTCTGTGAGGTAATGGGATCGTGGGATGTAGGTGTCGATATTCAGACGAAAACTCCCGTCATTGGCTCATTCACAGCTATTCCATCATCAGACACATGTGAATGCAGAGATCTCTTCCTCTAACACACACACACACACACACACACACACACATAATGAGTGATTCACTACAGATGATCTTCTCTTTAAACACACTCATCTGGGACATGTGGTAGGGGTGTTGCAGGTTTGTCCTCCTCAGTTGTATCACCCCTCTCCTACTTTTCTCATGTGTCTCTCACTCTATTCTGTTTGTCATTCTCTCCTCACCTGGCTCAACCCTTTCTGTCTTTCTTTGCCTCTCACCCTTCTCTGCTTATTTGTCTCACACCTCTTCTGCTTGTCCTTTTCTCCTCATCTTTATCACCATCCTGTCTGTCTCTCACTGTCTTTGTTTACCAACTACCAAACAAAACCTCATTAATGTCCCTGTTAATGTCCTATGAATGGCTGAAAAAATGTTAGTTAACAACATTTTAAAAAATATATTTTTTAATAACAAAGATGAGATGAAAAATTGGGATCATGACGAGAATTAAGCAATTTTAGTTTTAAACACACTGTTTACGAAAAAATACTGTAAGATATTAAAGTACTAGTAATGTTTTTGAAGAAAATATGAAGAATATGACTGTCAAATGAGTATTCAGATAATGTGAAAATTGAAAGGAATCTTTAGTTTTTATTTGTACAATGTTAATAATTTTTTTGTTAAATGTCAATACACATTTAAATAAATATCAAATTAAAAATATTGTTTTTACAAATATATTTGTCACAAATTTTGCATTACTTTTTGTCAAGCACTAAATTAAGTCAAATGGACTAAAATGAATTAATATAACTACATTTAATGAATATTTTTGTCAAAATAGTAATATTTTAAAAAATATTTAAAATTTTTTAGTTTAAATTTAATTTAATTTAAAAATACTTTTTAAACAAAAAATAATAAGATATTTCCTATCTTTTTCATATCTATTGTCAAGACAAAAAATATGACTAAAACAAAGAAAAAAATTAATTTATAAAATACTATGTAAAATGAACAATGTTCACCCTCTCCCTTTCCTGTTTTTCTCTCCTAACTTTTTTCCATCGCTTACCTGTCTCTCTCTTTCTCCTGTCTCACAGCTTTCCTGCCTGTCTCACCCCCCTCTTCACAACTGCCTCTACCGCCACATTTTTATATTTATCCAGTTGGTGTATAAGAGGGTTCAATGCCAAAGAAAGCATCCTGTATTCAGATGTATAAAGCTGGGAATATTTCTTTAGATCCCTCAACCGCTCTCACATATTATGCAGCGACAGCACAGGATCAGCAGTTCTAAAGTCATGTTTAGATGTAGGACAAGTGATGTGTCTTCTATTACAGGTTCAGTGTCAAAAACATCTACAACCCATTTGATACAATGTTTTATCTCTCTGCAAAGAAAAAAACAACAACTTGCGTTACTGAATCTACAGCGTGAATCATAACAGTGCAAATAGTGTACAAAAACAGACTGTGGTTCTTCTAAGCAAATCAAAAACCCTTATGAGTGAGTCAGTCTGGTTACTAAATTTAAGGAATAAAAATAAAAATAAAATTATAAGTGTTTGGAAAGACATGAAGATAGACAGATTTTTTTTTTTTCTCGGGTGAACAACTCACTCACTGAATTATTAGAATTGTTCACTGAATCATCAAAAATCCAGAATTATTAGAAAGAATCAGAATTAGGACCACGATCATTAAGTTACAAACAGCGCTTTATAAAATTCCTGCAATTAACAGAGTGCATTTTTCCATGGAAACAAACATAGAATATTCATATTTTATTATTGGTTGTCAAACAAATTGCACTTATGAATGCGCATATATCTAACTTTGAGGAACTTTCCCCCCCCCCCTGGATTTCTCTGAATATCAAAATTTAATCTTATTTGAATCCATCTTGGCATGAAAATAAAGAAAAATCTAATGAATAATTAATAAACTGCTTGTTTACAAGCACACAAGTGAGGAGTCAAGCCAACATGTTGTTTTTGTGGCTTAGGTAAGTTCATAAATAGGTTGTTTAATGTTGTCCAGGCAAGATGAGAGCTCAAACAGAGAGGACCAGCTGTTCTTCATCTCTCATTCTTTCTGAAGGGTATAATACTGGGACAAGGACACATGCATACATGCAAACACACACACACGTACACTGCACCACAGCACTGCGGTGTGCGTGCTGGTAGCATTGACCACGTCTGCCTGATTTATGGAGAGATATTGAGAGACACACTTGACTACTTGGGGTGTGTGTGTGTGTGTTTGTATTCATTTCTCACACTCTTTGAGATCCCATACTGGCATTTAAGGTCAATGCATACTGAAACTCCAAAGAAGTCAGTGAAAAAAGCAACACTCTCAGCTAATCCTTCACATAGTTTCCTAAACAATAATCTCAAGACATTTCGGAAACTATATAAAAACTGAAAGATAAAGACAGTAACATTGCCATTTCTAAAACAATAAAAAAACGTCATGGCAGCATTTCTTGTGTGAGTTGGAGATGAGTCAGTTTAAGAGCTGTGCCCAGTGGGTCCTTTTTTATTTTTTTTTTACAGATCGGGCTCGGGTCGGACTTGGGCTCTTTTAGCTTCACTCCTTTTATTGTGCCCATATACGCGCAGAGCACACTACTGTATGAAATATTGTTTTATTGATTATATTATAAATATTATACATCGGCTACGCAATACGCAACGTGTATACGCACGAATTAGCATACAGGTGACAGTTGACCATGCAGAGCATCAGGGAGAAGTTGGAGCATGGGGAGTTACTAGTTCCCAGTGCTTCGGGAAAAGCTGCATTTTGGAAGAGTTTTGATTTGATTACCACGGCAAACAGTGAGTCAATTGGTCATGTGCAGTGTACAGGGTTCCCACTCTTTCATGAACACCAGATTCAAGGACTTTCAAGGACTTTTTAAAGCACCATTTATTTTATATCAAGCACCTATCAAATTCACACCCCAGCATATGTAGTGTCATGAAAGACCTTACATTACTTAACATTTCACCACTTACACTTAACATTTACATTAAAAATTTCAGAGTAATAACGTTTTGAATGTGTAGGTTTCATAAATTTACTCCGTTTTGAGCAGTTGTTTTCAAAGGAATTTAATGAAATCCATTGAAGTCAGTACTGGTAATATTCAAATATTCAATATTCAAATACAATTTACTTTTATTTTATACAAAATATTTTCTTTTTCAAGCACTTTTAAGGACCTATGTTTGTTTTCAAGTACTTTCCAGGCCTTGAATCCATATGCCTGAAATTCAAGTACTTTCAAAAAGCGTGGGAACCCTGAGTGTAGAATCTTAACATATCTTTGCACATGACAGCAAAAAATGCATGCAATAGTCTAAAGCGTGTCTCAAAGCCCCAGCAAAAGTAACCATGAATGTGTCTGGGGGAAATAGTAAGGAGATATTTGAATTATTTATTAATAAATTAGTGTTTTCTGAGTCTGTGTCGCAAAGATGATCCTGACTCGCCATCTCCTCAATGGACGCGCCTTTACAGAGAAATGCATATTTACAGATTTTATAAAATCCGTAAAAAGAGTTTTTGTTTTTGATTTTAATTATTTAGTTTTAAAGTAGTAATTTAAAGCTTTCTATATATATATTTAGCAAGTCTATGAGGCAAGTATTCGCTGAGTTTCGGTTCATCATTGTGAAGCGCTCCTGGCCGAAATTGCAGAAAGCGCATCCTGTATCCTTTATTTTATAAAAGCACAACGTTTTGTTGATATTGTATGTGCACACAAATTAAAGTAGACCCTTTACAGTTCCGAGTGATATATTACTCCTACCTTTATGAGCAAAAATTACGGCATATTTTAAGTTGTTTCCAATGCAAGTGATCGCGCCGGCACCTCCATGTCCTGAAAGCGCTTTAGCTCTCTGCACAAACGATTAGATATGCGTCTAATAGCGCACATTTAGGTTAAACATTTAAACTTACATTACGATATGCTTGAACTGTTTTATATATATAAATTTTATTTTAGGCAAGTCGTGATGATTTGAGAAGGCTAAATTGATCAAACATAATGACGAAATATAATCACTTTGACATTACATACAAAACTGAACTATTTTAATAGCGGAAACAGTAGTAAGCTGTTTTGGGAGAAGGTGGGGAAAAAGACGGGCTCAGGCCGGTAATTCTGATAAGCTGTCTGGCCGGGGTCGGGCTAGGGCCTGAGCGTATCGGGCCAGGGCCGGGCCTATATTTGAGGCCCGTGCAGGGCTCTACCTTGTTTCAATAATGTATATAAAAAATAAAATCTGACAAAAATTGTTTAAAAGTGTTGCTTCTTCAGCTAAAAGTAGGCAAAACATTTTTTCTCATTTATTTTTCTATGACTAGTCCATTTCTTTATACTGGCTCTATTTGAACCGATGGGGTCATCCAAGGTGCCCTCTACTGGTAGCATCCATTCATAGAGTCAGAAAAATTGCATAATACAGTGAAAGCAGATGTACACCACCATTCAAAAGTTTGGAATAATACATTTTTTAATGTATTTGAAATAAGTCTCTATTGGTCCACAAAGCTGCATTTATTGGATCGAACATACAGTAATATTGTGAAATAATATTACATTTTAAAATAACTGTTTTCTATTTGATAGATTTTAGAATTTTATTTATTCCTGTAATGTCGTTATTCCAGTTTTCAGAGTCACATGATCCATCAGAAATCATTTGGTGCTTGAGAAACATTTCCTATAATTATCAATGTTGAAAACAGCTGTGCTGCTTAATATTTTTCTGAAAACTGTGATATATTTTCTTTGATGACAACGATTCTTTGATGACTAGAGAAAAACAGAATTTACTGTGACTTTTGATCAACTCAATGCACCCTAGCTGAATAAAAGTATTAATTTCTTTAAAAAAAAAATCTTACTGACTCCAAACTTTTGAAAGGTACTGTATGTGAATGTATTATATAGTGAATCTCAAACAACAAGACGCAACATTGAAGACATAAAACATGACCTCATAAAGAGCCACTGGATGAATGGAAATGAATTTAGAAATGAGTGAATAGATTAAATGAATAGCAAAAGAGGACGATGGTCACAGGATGTGATCTTTCGGTTTGTACATTGTGTGTGTGTGTGTTTTACCTTTCTGAAGGCTCATGTCCACCATGCGTGGTTCTGCTAGCTCCAGATAGAAGTTTTTGTTTTTTTCATACTCCTCATCATCGATGATTTTTACCTGTATGGTTTTACTGAGGGAGGAAGAGAGAGAGAGAAACACAACATCAGGGGTCACTGATCAAGTGAGGGGTCAGTGAGCTGTCCTGAGGTCAGAGGTCAAACAGGTCATGCAAACCATAGAGTGTCAGACTATTAATAGCTAGCGATATCGCTAGTAAGCTGTGAAAGCTGAGACTTTATATGAAATCAAAGTTTAAATGAATTCTTAAGTTTTAACTTTATATTGTAGTTTATATCATAAAGTAAATGGTGTTATGAGCACAATATGTACAGTGCGCCCTTTGACAAGACAATGCCAGACTGTCAGGATTAGGGATGGAGCTAAAGCATCTCTCTTTAATTTCACTAACGTTACTTATTTACAAAGAGTAAGTTTATCATCACTTGATTATAAGGATTTCATAGTTTATCATAAATCTGTGGACTTATTATATATATATATTTTTTCCTTTTTAGCCAATTGCAAACAGGACAACGCAAGCCCTAAGGAAAGCTGAAGAAAGCCTGTTCTCTGCATTTCCAAGAGAGTAGGCTATACTTCCACAGCCTAATGTTGTATTAGTACTAGTTACAACCCAGAATAGCCCTGAATGAATGGCCAGAATTACCCTGCTCATATTCTAACCACCCCCTTACTTGTTTCTTACTTTGTTTAATAATTATTACACAATACTATTATAAAACTACATTTAATGATTATTTATTTTGCTTTAGAATTTACTATTAATTTCTTTCACAATTTCTTACGAAAATTAATAATTTTCCAAGCCTAACTAAATAACTGGAGGCAGAGTTATTTTTAACTCCATGTAGATCACAAACCTCTGAAATCGGTTGATAAATTTAAATGTTATTGTGTTTTTATCCAGAAAAAAACGCAGCGCCTCCGTTTACCTCCATTTGTTTTTAAGGCAGTCTTGCCCTCACAAACATGGCGGACGCGTTGACGTATCGCAGCAACGGCTCAAAGCGGCCAATGAGGCGTCTAGGTATTTATATGTCTATGATGCAAACACACTATATCATCTTTCTATGATTCATTCCGCTAGCTGTCTTGTACCATCAATCAAGTTTGCTGGCAAGATAAAATATGGAGGTATATGGGTTTCAACTGTTTGTAGCATTGTTACAAATAATACATTAATAATAAGAAGAATAAATAAATAAATAAAGTTAATATTTTAATAAATTTTTTCAACAGTGAGGTTGCAACACTGCTACTTGAAATCATGTAGTTTTACAGTTGCAAATTTGTTTTATTAAGTAGAATTATAGGTAGCTGTACTGTTGACAAATGTGTTTCATTCTGACAATATCTCAGCAGTCAAGATTAGAGATTAGAATCAGAATTAACGGTGCCCAATTTGCAAATGAATCACTCTTTTGAGCATACAGTCAACTGAAACAAAACCAGTGCAAATGCATTCACAGCTATGAAGAAAGTATTTAGGTTCAACAACTGCACGTGAAGCTTGTGAAAGACTACAGGTAAAAACATACACACACTGCAGTTCAAAAGTTTGGGCTTAGTAATATTTTTTTAAAGAAATTATTACTTATTGAGACTTAAGATGCTTATTAATCTTACATAAGTTTTATATTTCAAATAAAAGATTCCTAATAACATCTTAATTCACTGAAGAATTCTAAAAAAAAAAAAAATTATCACGGTTTCCACAAAATTATTAACGCAACTGTTAGATAATAATAAGAATGTTTATTGAGCACCAAATCAGCATATTAGAATGATTTCTGAAGGATCACGTGTCACTGAAGACAAGAGTAATAGCTGCTGAAAATTCAGCTTTGCATCACAGGAATATATTACGTTTTAATATATATTAAAATGGAAAACATGAATAATAATTCACAATAGTACTGTTTTACTGTATCTTTGATCAAATAAATGCAGCCTTGTTGAGGAGACTTCAAAAACATAAAAAAATGTTAACGATACCAAAATTTGAATGGTAGTTTATATACATAGATAAAAACAGCCAATGCAATTTCTGCTGTATTTTGTAGATATTTTGGTTCTTCAATAAACATATACAGTATTAGATTAAATTATATGAAGAATTATAAAGTATAGCAAGCTAATTCTCTAAAGGCTAGCTTTCACCATACAGTAGCTTAGCTCATTTCCTTATAGAGTAGTTGGTATCTTAGCTAGCAACATTGTCAAATTGTTGATCAGCCTACATGAGTGTTTATTTAAAGAATCTATCTCTTAACACCTCTTATCTGTAACATCCATTTCTGTCTCACACTGTCACTCTTTCACTGCTAAATTTTCAGCATGTGTGTGTGTATTTATAACTCAGCATGTGATTGATGTTGACCTGGTTTCTCTGTGACTGTGAGTAACACCTGTTTCAGCTGTTTCAATGAGAGTTTCTGTGTGTGTGTGTGTATATGCGCGTGTTTGACCTGTGAACATCCCCCTCCCTCCATTCGGATCAGTTACTCACAGTACAGCTGTCCGCAGACCTGGTTTCTCAGTGACCGTGAGTAACACCTGTTTCAATGAGAGTTTCTGTGTGTGTGTGTGTATATGCGCGTGTTTGACCTGTGAACATCCCCCTCCCTCCATTCGGATCAGTTACTCACAGTACAGCTGTCCGCAGACCCACGCCGCTTCATCTCTCTCTAATATGTCTTTCAGTCTAACATACTCATGTTCTCATTCCCTTCTGCTCTGCCCTGTTTCCCCCTCCATTAGCGAACACATTATACTCAAAACATCCTCAGCCTCTCTCTCACTCACTCTCACACAGCGAAGAGAGCAATGCACATACGCACACATACACACACACACACACACACACACACACACACACACACACAATAAGAGACTGTGACAGGGCTGCGTGTTTGGTCTGTAATCTGATGTAGGTCATTCCTACCATACAGTACATTTTGGTGTCTCCATCATGTCTTAAAGGAACTGTACAATTAGCTGAATTTTCAGCAGCCATTACTTCAGTCTTCAGTGTCACATGATCCTTCAGAAATTATTCTTATATGCTGATTTGGTATTATCAATGTTGAAAACAGTTGTGCAGCTTAATACTTTTGTGGAAAACTGTGATACATCTTTTCCAAGATTCTTTGATGAATAAAAAAGTTCAAAAGAACATATCTTTTATAATACAAATCTTTTGTACTTTTTATCAATTTAATGCATCCTTGCTGAATAAAAGTATTATTTCTTTAAGAAAAAAATCATACATACAATAAAAGAGGTCTGTATGACTTATATTCCAAGTCCTTCAATGCCTTATAATAGCTTTTTGTAAGAAAATAACAACAGAAGCTTTTATGATTTTACGCTGATCTAATAATTATAAAATATTTTTATATCAAAATGTCATTAAATAAAGTAAGGGTAAACTTTAACTTCCCATCTTTTACAATATTACATGTTCAATGCTTTTAGTTTATAATTTGTTCCAAAAGGTTTATGTATAATTTAAAGTCATTTATAAAATGTAAGAAATTTGGTATGCAAATAGCTTAAATGTCATTCTGAAAATAAAAAAGCACATTTAATACACAAATTTCTATCATACAACCCAGTTTTCTATTCACATAGGTCTCTAAATCCTTTGAAAACAAAGACATTTCAAAGATATTACATTACATCCTGGGTTTATAAAATTACAGAAATCAGTATCATACCAGGAAAAAAAAAAATTCCAAATATTAAAATTAAGTAAGTTTTACTAGCTCTTTATTTCAATTCTGCTAGACATTCTGTTTTCTTGCCATTGTGTATGCTGATTTTGACCAGACTGGTAAAGAATGTATAGAGATATTTCTTATATTATCTTATATTTAAAAATAAAGTTAATAAAGTGCTGCATAAAAGGAATGGCACATGTGCTGTGGTTAATAGTCTTATATCCATTTGCCTGGACCAAGACACATGTGTATATGTGTATGTATGTGTTTGAGTGTGCAGGGCTAAAAGTAAAGGACATACAGTAAACAAAATTTATTTCTGTATAGTGAAAAAAATCCCTACAGTTGCTCCTCCACCTGCTCCGAGCTGTAGTGACTCGGCAGACTGCCTGAGCTTACCACAAATTAATCTAAACCTTGCACGTGTGCTCGAAATCAGAAAAGACAACATTCCTCCTCTGTTCTTTTACCATTCTGGGAACTAAATGGAATCTTAAGCCTGAAACACACTTTCACGGACCGCTGCATTCCAAAGTGTGATCTAGGATTTACTCGAGACGATGCCAGTTTCACAAGGTGTGTGCTGATGTCTTGACAATGCACTAAAAAGCATAAATACCTCCAAGTTTCAGCTGTCTACGTTCTCTGGCATCGTTCGTGATTTTCAACAGAATCACACTGCAGAGCTGTTTCATTGCCACTGCAAGTTGCTTTGCCGATACCTTCATTCTAGAACATCTATCAGCAAATCTGCTTGGAATGTATCTGGTTGCCATAACAACTCCAGGCGCTTGCTGCTTTTGCTCCCTGCCATCCTACAAAGTACTAGCACTTGAATGTTACAAGTGGATTTGAATTTAACAATTTTAGCTTCCAATATTGTTTAAACAATTAAGACCATTAACTTAAAGTGTCCATACAATCCCTTAAAGTAAACATTAGTTAACCTCAGTGGTCAACCAATACAAATTTTCTGATGGTCGACAGTCCAATGCCGAAATATTAAAATGCATGGTGGCCTGGTATAATACCACACTATTTCATTTACAAATAGTGAACACACATGCAGAACAATTTCTGAATTTTTTATTTTTATTTTTTTTACACAGTATTTACTAAATTATACAGGTTTGTTATTTCTGTCACACTGACAAAACATACAATCAATATATTTCTTAGTAGACCTGACTACTAATGGTATCAATATTAGAGAATGATGCTCTGATCTCAAAAGCTTTGTTCACACTGCCCCAATCCTTCTGCACTCATTTCATACACTCATTTTGCAAGTAATAAAACTGGAGCAAACTGTGTAGACAATATCTGGTATATTTATCTTGGATAAAGTCAAGTCACAATGCCAAGAGACAATATAGTAGTAGTAGTCATAGTGGAAAGAATGAGGAACATGCATTTACATTGATGCATATACTGTTTTCAAGAACAATTACTCATTCACTCAATCACCATTCATACATAGTGAATGCCACATGTGAGTGGAAATAAATGAATTGGCTGAAATATGGCTGGCGAGGACTGGAATTGAGAACCGCTGCATTACAGTAATACGGTTTCCTGACAGACAAACAGAAAAAACACCTGAAATATGACGACTATTTAGACTAAAGAACATTTTCAAAACATTGTTTTTAATCATATAAACCACATAGACAACAGATGAGATGTGGATTGGCAAATTTTAGAATTCATATACTTTTTGATTGCTTTTCAGAAAAAAAAAAAAAAACACATGGGTTTTAGTTGCATACATCATAAAAAAATACATTTTTACTCCCTGTCTGAACACAGTTTTACACCATGTCCTAACCAAGCGTGATACAACAACGAATGATAAAATCTTGCTCATGTTAATGAGAATTTCTGCCCTAAACAGCTGTGCCCATGATAAGCGGTGAGACATTGTGTTCGAATTTCTTAATTCATTTATTCATACAAATCAAAACCGGAGATATTTCAGCGCACACATAGATCTATTTTCCCGCAGAGTTTAGTGCCGTCGCTAATCAAACGCACCTGAACAAGCTAATCAAGGGTTCATCTGAAAATACAGTTGAGGCTCCTTAACTCCTCATGTTGGCAGAGATCTACAGAGAGGGAAAAAGAAGAAAGTAGGAGCAAATGGAGAAGCTAAAAAAAAGAAAAGAAAGGATAAAATGGATGAAGGAAGAGAGAGTGGGGAAAAAGGTTTTAAAAAAACCTGTCTGTGCAAACCAGGTGCGCAGAGGTATGCAAATACATGTTGACAGGCAGGTAGGAAAGTCAATCAAAACACTCGTTCTGAGCATTTTGATTGGACGAACATTTCTTGGTCCTACGCCTTCCACAGAATATATAAATACAGACTTTATTTCAATTACTGAAAGTAATTTTCAATTGATTATTTTAACAGTTTATTTTCAGTTAACAACAACAACACTGCTGAAGTGAATTATCATCAGGCCCTGAGCTGATTGATGGACATCAATTTCATTTAAAACTAATACTCTCTCCCACGCGCTCTCTGTGCGAATCGAGTAGTGTTGTGTGTCTGTGAGGAGTTCTGTGCATATTGGTTGTGTTTATGCAGCATCTTTTCGTCTACATTCAGTAATTCAGACCTGTAGGCACAGAGACACTCTTGAGCATCATTACTGCACCAGAAATACGCAACTAAGAAAACCTCTGTCTCATCTGCGTACAACACACACACGCACACACAGATATCCAAATCAAGAGTGAGGAGGAAGGAGAGGAGAGAGAGTCTATGTTCTCTCCAGTGTCACCCTGATTATATAAGAGACACGTGCTAAAAATAAACCCTGCAGTGAAAAGGGTGTGTGTGTGTGTGTGTGTGTGAGTGCATGCATGTCTGCACTGATGGGCAAATACACACACAACCAGAGATACACGTTCACAGACTAATTTGACTCAACGCAAACACAAACACACACTGTGCACACACACACATGCCTGCGAGCTCGTGTTCTCTGTGGTTGCCAAGGAGACATAGCTTCCTTCAGCTGAAAAGGAGCAAAGCTCTGGCTCCCCATACACACACACACTTTAGCCTTGCCAGATACTTTCTTGATTCTGTATGCTAACACACACATTTGTGTGTGAAAAAGTCTATATAAGATAACTTACTCTTGTTAGTGTAGTTTCCTGGAGCTCACCTCAGGCAACACTCCACTGGTGGCTATTAACAATAGACCGGAACCTCGTACCCCAGGGTGGTCAGCGCTAGTGGCGCTAATAACATGCTTAGCTAGCTGCTAGCGTGACTCTGAGACTCAGATGGGGCCACTTCTGTACTCAACTGTGAGTATTACCCTCTAATTAACCGGCAAGCTAATAAAATGGTTACTCACCAGTGGCTAGAACTGCAGTGTGATACATGGTTTAAATTGATTGAAAGGATTATATAAATCATATTAAAATGGAAAACAGTGTCGTCACCGATAGCCTCGTGGGCAGCGCGTTGACATGTAGCGCCATTGCGCTTCGGGCATCCTGTGTTCGAGTCCCGGCTTGCGGACCTTTCCCGATCCCATCCCCCCTCTCTCTCCAACTTCGCTTCCTGTCTCACTACTATCCTATTAATAAAAGGCAAAAACGGCAAAAATAAATCTTAAAAAAAAAAAAAAAAAATGGAAAACAGTTATTTTAAAAGGATAGTTCACCCAAAAATGTACTCTCGATTAGGGGTGCGATGATAAATTGATTTGTGGATCAATTCTGTGATTTTCTGAATACATCGCGATTCTCTCTGGAATCGTTTCTGAGTTTAGTTTTTAACAGCAGATGGCACTGCGTGCTTTAGAAACAGCCGCTGCTCGCGTCCACTTCCTTACACACCACTTGAACCTAAAATAATCATTCATAAAGTTCTTAAAGGTTGAAGTGAATTACAAGAGTGTTCACAGTGGGCTGTGTTTACTTTAATCTCGTGTCAGAAAAGTATAAAAGCTGAGGTGCTAGTACATTTAACCTCTTACATTACTCAGCCGAACACACAAGTGCTCTTCTTCGTGAGCATTTGAGTGTGCGTTTAAAAACTAGCCTAGAGTGCCATTTTCTGTTAAAAACTAAGCTCAGAATTGATTCCAGAGAGAACCGCGATGCATTCAGAAAATGCCAGAATTGATCCATGAATCAATTTATAGTCGCACCCCTACTCTCGATAATGGTGGAAGAAGGTAACAGGGAAGAAGAATTGTTGAATAAAGACATTATTTTTGTTTTTTTGCGCACAAAAAGTATTCTCGTAGCTTCATAAAAAAATACTGATGTCACATGGACTATTTTAGCCATGTCCTTATTACCTTTCTGGACCTGTGTCAGTTACATTACTGTCTATGCAGGGTCAGAAAGCTCTCAGATTTCATCAAAAATATCTTAATTTGTGTTCCGAAGATGAACGAAGGTCTTACAGGTTTGGGAGGACATGAGGGGGAGTAATAAATGACAGAATTTTCATTTTTGAGTGAACTATCCCTTTAAATTGTAATAATATGTTTGATCAAATAAATGCATCCTTGGTGAGCAGAAGAGACTTCTTTCAAAAACTTTTTAAAAAACGTACCGACCCCAAACTTTTGAATTGAGCTTTATCATGCAGAGATTGGATCCTTGAACCCCGACACGGTACCCAGGGAAATATTCCAGTGCGCCACTGGTTTGATCCACACAATGATTCACTGCAGCCACAGTGTGTTCGTTATTTAAGCATGTTCTTAATCAGCAATTCCTCTGTGCAAAATGGCTGTAGAGGGACTCTCGGATGGGATTCTGATTCACGGTGGAGAGTGCTGTAATCATTCCATTGATAGATCCCTGTCTGTAATGTTACTGCCGGTGTTCACTCGAACTGTCTTAGATTACAAAGGGAATTCCAAGGGCTCCTCCATCTCTTTTTGTGTATGTTAATTATAACGGTTCAGTGGTCAGAAACTCAATGAAACTCGTTGATGAATGTGTGCCACATACTTCAGTCTTGACTGTGACCTCGGTTAAAGCTTACAACAATTGTAAACAGCAGCAGTACCTTTAAAATATTTGGGGTCAGTATGTTTTTTAAAGAAATTAAAACTTTTATTAAGCAAGGATGCATTAAATTGATTGAAAGTGACAGTAAATACATTTACATTGTCACAACAGATTAGACTTCTATTTTAAATAATGCAGTTCTTTTAAACTTTCAACAAAATACTTTTGTTTCCACAAAAGTATTAAGCGGCACAACTGTTTTCAACAGATAATAATTAAAAATGAATCCTGAGCACCAAATCAGCAATTAGAACGATTTCTGAAGGATCATGAGACACTAAAGACTGAAGTAAGGGTTACTGAAAATTCAGCTTTGCCATTACAGATATAAAATACCTTTTAAAATACAATCAAACAGAAAATTACAGTATGTATACTATATAATATAGAGAAGAAACTAATTACTTTGAGGATAAATTAGTTTTTCTTCTGAGCAGTCTGTGCTCAGACTGTCCATGATTTAATTTACTTTTTTTTTTTTGTTGATTTAGTTTTCTTTTTTAGTTAGAGAAGTACTTAACCACGGTCTGAAATTGTGTAGAAACAATGTTCAATCAAATTGCTAGTAAATTGTTCTAATAGTTACAAAGAAAGGGCAAGTAACGCACTGAATAAAACGTGAAATTTTGAAACAGAATGACTGAAACAGTATTAAAAAATACTTTTTACCATGCAGAAATGCTAGCAAAAATGTCTAAATTCCTAGTAATTGAGAAACTTAGCCGTACAGTAACAGTTAAGACCAAAATAAACGAGACATGTGGTGAAAGAAACAATATAATCTCAATATAATCCTCAATCAGTGACATTCCTGTGCAGACAGAATTACATTTATCAGAGGATTCCAAAGTTTACACAAAAACAGCAGGTAATTTACTCTTTACCAAGTTTGTGAGAGAAAATCACAGATACGTTTTGACAGGATTGAAATCACAAAGTACGTCATCTGCGAAACACAAATTTACCTGACCTCCTCAGGGAAAACTAGTCCAGTCCAATAGGGCTCAAGAGAGAGAGATGAGTAAAGTGTGCTAGGATCAAACTGAATTTACACTCCTACATATTAAACTGGAGCCCTGAGGAAAGTCACACACATACACAAACAACATGCCACCAAGCAGCTCCTCCTGGCCAGAAGAGTACATAATAAATAATTCAACATTAGGTATGGACAATATCACTTATCTTCTTTTAACCAAGTATAATCAAAGGTCAATATTGCCAATACTGATAAAAATGCAGATATTTCAAAGACTTACATTTCAGTTTGTTCCTCACACAAAACTGGAAAAGAATTTGTCACACGGGTTTGAGTGTGTAAATGATGACAGAACTTTCCCTTTTGTATGAACTATTCTTTGAAATCCAAAATAATTTATGATTTACATCATATATTCATCCTCTTTGCTGTTCAATCTATTATTCAAGCAGCTCTCCTCGTCTGCAATCTCTCTTCCTGTCACGAGGGATTTTTCCATTCACAGGAGTCACTAAGATGTTCAAGCTGATGTCTGGAGTGAATGTAGTAAAACAAGAGTGAAACGAACTCAAATTCACACAGACACAAGCACAGTCCCTCTATATAATCCTAGATCCTTGCATGAATTTCTCTCAACTCTGTCAGACATCTTGGAGGTTATAAATAAAAGTAGCGGTAAATGTAGAAGATAGACGGTTTTAAAATACTGCTATTCCACATACCACATAGAATTATGGTGGTCAGTTAAAAACTGCTTGGTGACTGGGCTGTACAACTTTTCTAAACTGTATTGTCTCATTATTGTTTAGTATAAATAGGCAAAGTGCTATGGAAGCCTATTTCTGCCATGGAATAAATAAATAAATTAGAACATGTCTGAAAGTTCAGAATTGTGAGATATAAACACAGAACTGCAAAATATAAACTCAGAATTCTGACTTTTTTTCTCGTAATTCTATTTACATCTCACAATTCTGAGTTTATATCTCACCATTTTGATTTTTTTCTCACAATTTTTCTCGCTCTGCCAGCAATTCTTACTTTTTTGTTTCTGCCACATAATAAAAAAAAAAGTTGGTTGACTTTTTTCCTCAACTGCAAGCTTATATCTCACAATTCAAACTTTTCTTCTCTGAATTTTTATATTCAAATATAAACACAGAAATGTGAGAAAAGATCAGAATTGTGAGATAAAAAGGTCACAATTTCCCTTCTTATTTTTTATTCATTGGCAGGAAACAGGCTTTCATACAGCACTGACAGGAAGAACTAAAAATCATTACTAGGGATGTAACGATTCACTCAACTCACGATTCGATTCGATTCACGCTTTTTATTTTTTTACAAAATGAGATTTAAGACAAATTATAAATTAAATGTGTCCTTTTATTATTGCTTGGACAAAATGCTGCATGTTTCTTTGTGAAATTGAAATATTACACTATAATAATATACTAATATAGCACTTGTATATTATTGCTCTTATTGTTGTTGGTTTTGATTGCTTCAATTGTCCTCATTTGTAAGTCGCGTTGGATAAAAGCGTCTGCTAAATAACAAAATTTAAATATAATGTAAATGTAAATAACAAAACTAAATAGAAATTTTAAAACAAGCCCCAAATCAAATAAATAAGTAACACAAATAAAAGAAATCTCTTCATATAAACAAACTAAGGCTTTGTCTGTGCTCTTTCCATTTAAAATTAGAGGCAACCACTGCATTTTATCTAAACTTTTCTAAAGACAGTAAGTTCCCCTCAGACATACATTCATATAAACTCCTACCCCTAAATGAATCGCGATTTGTTTAGCATCTCAACCGATTTGAATCGTCACATATTTGAATCGATTTTCAACCGGCTCGCGGTTAATCGTTACATCCCTAATCATTACATTACAATCATTACATCTTTCTAACTTCACACAATTACCAATAAGCCTCGTGCCTAAAGACCTCATGACAGCAGCTTATTACGCTTCGTAATAGCTACTCCTGATACGTTTGCCTAAACACGTTTGTGCTCTATGAAGAAATCAAAACATATTCTCTAGAAGCACCTGTTAATTCATCATAATAAATGAATAATGTTTACTATTCTAAATGATTCATCATTACACAGTGGAGCTCTGCTATAACTGCAAATTTACAACAACAAAACAAAGGTCTGAAAGTCCAAGGTGATACGAGAGGCAGAAAAACAGTGCAAAGAAGAATCAGAGAAGGCTAATGATACACATCCTCTTTCTACTGTTGCTTTCCTTTCATCATTCCTTTCAACGCTGACTACAGGCACAATAATTAAAGCTACTAACACACAAACTCCAGAGACTACAGCAACTAACTCTAGTGACTGTGACTATACATTTATAAAATTTTTCCCAGCATCCATTTTTCCAGTCACATTATTTTTCAAAATTATTCATGAATGCATTTCTTATCATTATCAATGCTGAAAAAAGTTGTGCTGATTCATATTTTTTTTCGTGGAAACTTTGATAGAATTTTTGTGATGAATAAAACTTTTTTTATTTTAAATGGAAAACTTTTGTAACATTATAAATGTCTTTAATGTCACTTTTCAGTTTAATGTGTCATTGCTAAATAAAAACCTGAATTATGAATAATCAATCACAACTGCTTATCTGTATGAGCAAAAATGACCAGTATTTTAAGAGTGAGCGCACGGCACCTCCGTCATGCAGTGAGCGCGCTACTGTTCAGTTTCCGCAAACACTTGAATAGCGCATATTTCTCTTGGTTAACATTAGATTGAGCGTCCATGTAAAGTTGCTAATACTTACATATTTCAGATGATAAGCCATATTTGAGGTCGATGAATGATAGGCGAGCATTTGGATGTCCTGCCCGATGTACTGTATTACCATAGACTAGCCGTTAACGATCTGTTAGTCACTGACTGCGTGACTACGCCTGTGGGGTTTTTTTTTTTCTGCGACTAAGCGACTAATAACATTTTGGTCGACCAAGCCTCTTCTGGTCGACTAACGATTAGTCGACTATTAGGGGGCAGCCCTAATATATACACACACAATATAATACTTAACTCCCAGTAACTGTATTTACAGCAAACTCATAAACTACAGTGTCTAAAATTACAACTAGTAATTCAACCAGCCTATAACCACAGCTACTAGCTCATAAACTACAGTGTCTAAACTTGTTCATAAAGTAACTTGCCTTTCATCTACTTAAACTATGTGGACTCAAATTACAGAGGATCATAAATTACAACAACTCAAATCACACCTAATTATTAATGAGCTCAAATAAAGCTATTTTACTCACAAAAAGCATTACTACCAAACAACACAAGTAGCATAATAAATTAGAGCTGATTAAAGCAGGCCAGTAAGACACCATTACTGGTGATCTGAAATGAAAATACTTGAGAGAAAAAGAGACAGAGAAAATTGGTTCCTGGTACATTCTGGTGCATCGTGCTGCAGCATCATGGGAATATAACAAGCACCAGCCGAGAAGGAGATCCCCGACACACACACACTCACACTTACACACTGTGTGTAACACAATGATAGTGTGCACAGGAAAAATGGAGAGATGGATATAAAGAGACGGAGAGGCTGAGCTCTTTCCTTTACTCTGTCAGCTTTAGTAGGTTATAAGTGTCATCTGATGAATAACTTTTCTCTAAATATCTTTCTTTCCTGGTCTCTCATCTACTGTCTCTATCTCCAAAGGGTTAAAGGTCAGTGAAGAGGGGTCACAGTGATATAAAACTCCCCTACAAAAGAGAGAGAGAGACAAATTGTATATATCATGCCTGTGCTGACTGCTGACCTTTCTTAAAGCAGAACAGAAGGCTGGATAGCTCCATATAATCTAGTTAGTTAGCGCACTGGTTAGGGTGCCGGTGATTTAAACCCTGCTGGTGGCAACGGCAGGTGCTTGGTTATGATAGATGCAGATGCCTTTACTCAACTTTCTCTCTGCAAGCAATCCATAGGCTTAACCGTAACTGAGGAATGGTGCCTGCTATTCGTGTACTAGGGCTGTCATGATACCTTCATCACTATTTACTGTACGACACGAGCTGAAGTGTCACTTTCTAGACACGATACCACTCACGCTGTTTGGATGCATTGTTCTTCACGCAAGTTTGCAATGACAAGCAAATTGTCTGTGCCTCCTGAGATTTTTCAGCCCAGTGGACATTGAATGAAACTTTTAATTAATTTTTTATGTATCTTTTATAATTAAAAAGTAGCATAATTAAAAAATGTGTTTATCTAAAGCACAAGAGGAATAATGCATTCATGTCTAAATTTGGTCAGTTCAATCACGCTGCTCCTTATGCAGAATTATTTGCTTTAAAGGGGTCATATGATGTTGCTAAAAATAACATTATTTTGTGTATTTGGTGTAATGAAATGTGTTTATGCGGGTTAAGGTTAAAAAAACACATTATTTTCCACATACTATACATTATTGTTTCTCCTCTATGCCCTGCCTTTCTGAAACACGTCGATTTTTACATAGCTCATCGGTCTGAAAAGCGAGGTGTGCTCTGATTGGCCAGCTATCCAGTGCGTTGTGATTGGCCGAATTCCTCAAGCGTGTGACGGAAATGTTACGCCCCTTACCATACTGTGATGCCGTGTCCCGGCGCGACGAGACAAAACCAATAAAACCCATTATAAACGTGGCATTTGTTGCATCCAGTGGGAACATAATTACTGATTATAATGACTTATACTGTCTATTTATGCGTTGCATTGCATCGCGCCACGTAAACATAAAACCATGTCTGCATATGTGATCGGAGAAATGACAAACACCAAGCGCTACTCTACACTGCTCAAAACTTGCGTTTGAATCGTCAGTGGCAAATTCTTTAA